>NW_020175662.1:487297-555272 GCF_003031525.2 Neophocaena asiaeorientalis asiaeorientalis
GCGGCATGTGGGATCTTCCCGGACCGAGGCATGAACCCGTGTCCCCTGCATCGGCAGGCGGACTCTCAACCACTGCGCCACCAGGGAAGCCCACTGCACAATTCTTAAGTAAAATATTTAAGACTGCAAGCCTTTCGGGAAGTAAATCTGATTTGAAATTTTAAAGTGTCTATTTTCATTTCTGAATACCTGTGGTTGAGCTAATCACTATTAATTTCCATGAATTTCTAGCTTATGAAAATAGATATGTATGTACATACATACATACATAAAGCTTGACCATAGCATTAAGGTTTTAGATGATAAATTCTGGGAGAGAACCATAGAAATGAGTAGAGCTCTGAAACCATTGAACTGGCCTTAATGCAAACTTGATACATTTCTATATCCCAACCATCTAAATAAAAGGAAATCATGCATTAATCGTTGAAATCCCAGGTTCTGTGTCGTTTTTGGCTTTTGGTTTGTTTATTTGTTCTATTGTGTTCCCCATATGTGGCATGCACTACACCAGATGATCTTTTTCTTAAGACTCAGACTTTCCCGTGGCTTTGCTCAATCTGTGTTCTCTGCCTGAGGAGGGTGGGACTTCTGTCTCCTTCTGTTGCCATCCTATCCGTCCACCTAAACATCAACTCCTCTGGGACGCTCCTTGGTGTCCCACAAGTCAGAAAGGACTGCTTTGTTCTCTGCCTTCCCACACACATTGTCCTTCCTGTATCTTCAGGTCATTACCTTTCATCACAGCTGTAGCCAATGTACTGTAAAGTCCTGGAGGGCAGCAGACTATGTCTTACCTTGGTATCATGAGACCTGCTTATTGACTCTGTCCTTTGCAGATGGGATTCCAGTGACCACATGATGAGTCAAAATGGATCTTTTTCCCCCTCAAACCAGCTAAGAGGTGCCTACACCTTTGATGTTGTCGGGGATTGTTTAGACTGTTGTGTGATAAAGCCAAAGAGAAATAATCCTTTTTATTTTAATTCTGTTTATGTTTAATCTTAACGCAAACAAATTCTGCATGGCCTATCTTATAAGACTGCTTTTCAGAGTTCTCCTTTCTCAGTTTCTTGCACAATGTGACAGGTTCTGCAAGGAGCAGGGCTTGCTCCTTCAGGATTCCCAGCAGAGAGTTCTCATCAATTATTCTGGAATTCTAGCAGCAAAACACTCATTGCTGGGGAAAGTATCCATGAAAATTTTTTCATTTATCATGAGGTTTAGTGGTGAATCTTTTCATATTCATATTCATATTGTAGAGCCTCAGAAATGCTATGTATTGATACTGACTTTATTTAGGTGCCAAATCAAAAAGCATCTTTCCTAAAGTACATATGTTAGTAGTGTCTTGAAAAACATCCTAGTGGAGATTGCAGTGCAGAATGACATGACTTCATGTAAAAGACCTTCCGGCTATTACTGTTTCCATTTAACATTTGCTAAATACCCTACAGAGAACTTCCGTGCTTTTTAGTAATTGTCTGCATCAGCTCAGGTGGCTATAACAAAATACCATAAAATGGGAGGCTTATAAACAACAGAAATTTATTCCTCACCATTCTGGAGCCTGGAAGTCTAAGACCAGGATGACCTGTCTGGTGAGGGCCCTCTTCTGGGTTGCAGGCTTCTTGCTGTGTCCTCACATGGTGGAGAGCAGAGAGCAGCAAACTCTCTGGTGACTCTTATAAGGGCACTGATATCATTCCTGAGAGCTCCACTCTCATGACCTCATTTAATCCCAATTATCTCCCCAAAGCTCTGCTTCCTCATACCATCACATTGAGCGGTAGGATTTTAACATATTACTGTCTGTAACAGTAATGAATACTTAAAAAATAAGCAGGATAACATCCTGATCAAGAGCAGTGGCTTTAGAGTCCAACTATCTACGTTCAAATTCTTCTTCAGTTATTTATAGGGTAACCAATTTGTCTTGGTTTGTCTAAGACACTCCCAGTTTTACCGCTGAAAGTCCTACATCCTGGATAATGCCTTGGGCAAGCTAAGATGATTATGACTGTAGAAATTTGATGCCTTGTTCACGTCATGTACTTTCTCTAATTCTCAGTTTTCCCGTCTATAAAATGGGGATAACAATAGTGCCTTCCTCACAGGATTGTTAAAGAGCTTAAAAGAGTTAATGTATGTATAGCTATTAGCACAGTGCTTAGCACATAGGAAAGTTAAATAAATCCAGCTATTGTCATCCTAGCTAGTATAATTTTTTTAAACAATGAGTCACACAGAATTAAATAAAAGGAGGGGAAGAGAACCATGTTAATATGTTAGTGACAAAGCTCAAGGCCCTGAAACAGTCATTTCATGGATAAGACTCCCCTGCTGTCATCTCTGAGCCATTGATAGAATAGAAGCTGGGGTGGGGGATGGGGGTGAGTCTATGTGTAGCCCTCTAAACACAGTCCAGGGCCCTGTAGCCTATGGGCAAGGATGACAAAAATAGACCAGGTCAATAGCCATGATGCATCCACCATTCTGAGGTAGAGCCACACTTCAGTTAACCTCTAGTGGTCCAGCCCTTGTGAGGACAAGACAGATGATCTAAATCCTGATTTTAGTCATTGGACCATGACCACATTTTGGGAAGAGCTGTCTTAAAAGATACAGTTGCTTTGAGGTCCTATTTTTGTGTTGCCAAAGAAAAGGGAATTTTTCAAACATTTGGTGAGTCCTTTGTAAACTTTGTCATTCAGTAAGAGTTATCGAACTCTTATTAAGTGCTAAGTACTGTGCTAGAGATACAGAGACAGTAGGACCATTCTTGCCTTCAAGTATCTCCCAGTCTAATGTGACTATAAGTTAAGGTAGACAGCCATGCAATAAGGTTTATAACTGGCTGGTTAACTGATGTATGTGGCTTTTCACGTAAAAGTGACAACTGTGGCACATTCAGAGAGATCAGGTACCCCAGTAATGGACCTATCCCAGGGCGTTTTTTTGTTTTTTTTTTAGCTGTACGCGGGTCTCTCACTGTTATGGCCTCTACCGTTGCGGAGCACAGGCTCCGGACGCGCAGGCTCAGTGGCCATGGCTCACAGGCCCAGCCGCTCCGCGGCATGTGGGATCTTCCCAGACCAGGGCACGAATCCCTGTCCCCTGCATTGGCAGGTGGACTCTCAACCACTGCGCCACCAGGGAAGCCCTATCCCAGGGCTTTTATACTGGTGTATAATATTTGCACTCTGGCCCATGGGCAGGAGTAAGAACAAAGCAGTTGAAACAGAGAGAGGAAAAATTCAAGGATTCCATTATGTTTCACCAAAAGAAAACAAAAAATTGCATATTGCCTCGTCTCATCCTTTAGGTCTCAACTTGAATGTCACCCCCTAAGAGTGTCCTGAGCATCTTTTCTAAAATAACCCATCTCTCTCCACTGATAAACTTTTATTTTTTTTTCTTATCCAGTTGTTGGTTTCCTTCAGAGCACTTATTTTAACTGTTAGTTATTTTACTTGTTTGCTGTATTAATTAGGGTGTAGGCTAAGCTTCTGTAACAAAAAGATACAAAAATAGAGTGGCTCAAACAAGTTAGAAGTTTATTTCTCTTATTTGACAGTCCAGAGGCAGGTGAACGGTCAGGTGAGGGTCTGCCCCAGGGCTCCCGCTTCCTTCTGTCTTCTTGCCCATTTTCTGTGAGTACTGCCTTCATCTGCATTGTTAAAGCTGGCTCAAAGAGACCTTGTTTATAGACTAAGTCATGGGAAGGGCAAAGAAAGTGGAGGGCAACCAGCTTTGTTTTGAAGGATGTGATCTAGAGGCACATACCTCACGTCTGTTCACATCCTGGTAATGCGTCCACACCTAGAGGGAAGTTGGGAAGTGGATAGTCTTTAGCTGGGTGGCCATATGCTAAAATTCCTTGAGGGGGGTCTGTTGCTAAAGGGAAGAGGGACAAGTTAAACACTGGGCAACAATGAGCAGTTCTTGCTATGCCTGCATAGTTGTGTTTTTGTTTGTTTGTTGCTTGTTGTTTGTTGTTTAGTTCTGTCCTCTATGGGGCCAGGGACTATATATCTGTCTTATTCACTGTTATTTCCTCAGAAACTGGAATAAGTGCCTAGCATATAGTAGGCACTCACTATATTTGGATGAATGAAGTTAAACAACTAAACACTGAAAAATATAATTTGCTATATCATAATTGGGTTTGGCTTGTCTTCATAATTCTCATGGTACTACTAAACAGTTACTTTAGAATGTTCATGTAGTTATTGATTGGCATCATCTAACATGGTGACTGGCAGGCACATAACAAGTATTCAACAAATGCTGTTTCCTTCCATTTCTTTTAGTTAGGAAGAAAAGATTCATATATAGGATATAAATATATGTTAAGAAATAATATTGAAACAATCTTGACATTCAGAGAAGAAATATGAAACATTAAAGAATCAAAGAATTTACCTTAAAGGATAGCATTTTCAAAAATCAGTTCTCTCGGGGGTCATCTGACAAACAATGACCAACAGCCAACAAGCAATTGGATAGCTCTGTTTTAACTGTTGGTTTCTTCTCAGAATATAAGTGCATCTTATTAGCGTCTGACTTAACAACTTCCAGATAAATAAAAAATACGTTGAATAATGTACATGAGTTTGGAGCAAAAATAATAAAAACAAAGGTAGAAGAGCAGATATATATTGACTCTGGCCTGTTCCTACACAGTTAGGAAAGGGAAAGCTTGATCCTGTATTTTCTTTCCAATTGCTTTTTTCAAGAAACATTTATTTTGAAAACCACTTTGTGTTAAGGGACAGATAAAAATTTCAGCTAATTGTTACCCAAATTTTCTAAAAAAATAATACTTAAATGTGATTGACTTTTGTTTGTGGCCCAATCTGTTAATTCAGTCCTTAAATAGAACAAGTACAATTCTTAGGAGTCATGACTAGAGGGCTTTAAACAACAGATGTGGGAGATAATGTCCTGCAGATTAGTTTTAGGAGTTTATAAAAAAAACCATGAAAATTTAATGCTTATATTGAATTATTTACGTAGTAATTGGTTGCTGGTTCCTCTTCCAGGACACATTTGGTTTTGGCTTCTGCTCTCATTTTATGAAATCTTATAGAATGAAGAAATGCAGTATCCTCTGCAAGCTTTTATTTATTTATGGTTTTATCCAGACTATTTAAACTGTTCATATACTAGCTTGTTTAGGGAGTCTATTTTTTTGCCCTCAAACATGACAGATTCATTTCAGACTACTTAAAAAAGATGCCTGTGAGATGGTGTCCAAAATTTAGATGAGATTTGTAGAAATTCATATAACTCTCTGAATACATTTGACTGAACATCAGAGCATCAAAGCTTCTGTCCTTGGAAATGTATTACCTATACTTTGGCCTATACAAATCCTCCACATCCTTCAAGATTGAGCTCAAAACCCTTCACTTCTGTGAAACTTCCTGAGCCAGGCACTTCTGTATTAAAGAGCTGAACCCACCTTCTCTGGTCTCTTTGAGAGCTGTGCTCTCTGGAGCCTAGAACTCCAGGATATATATATATATATATATATATAAAATTTTTAAAAATACATTTATTTATTTTTGCGTTGGGTCTTCGTTGCTGTGTGCAGGCTTTCTCTAGTTGCAGCGAGCAGAGGCCACTCTTTGTTGTGGTGCGTGCACGCACACAAGCTCATTGCTGTGGCTTTTCTTGTTGCAGAGCATGGGCTCTAGGCATGTGGGCTTCAGTAGTTGTGGCTCGCAGGCTCTAGAAAGCAGGCTCAGTAGTTGTGGCGCACGGGCTTAGTTGCTCCGTGGCATGTGGGATCTTCCCGGACTAGGGATTGAACCCATGTCCCCTGCATTGGCAGGTGAATTCTTAACCAGTGAGCCACCAGGAAAGTCTCCAGGCTATATTTAAAAGCAAGTTCTGGTGAATGTTCACTATTTTTTCATGGCATCTGCTGAAACCACTCTTTTTCTTAGCCTCTGTGTACTTACGTATTAAAAAAAAAAAGTTATAGTGATCATGTAATATTGCTTTTATAATTAAAAAAAGATCACAAATTAATTTGACATGACTCCCAAACCTGTATGCTGCCATTGTGGGAGCTATTATTGGACTAATTGCTCTAAAACAATCACTGGATCCTTGTTTCCCACCATCTCTATTGAAACCCTCACACTGGCTTCATAATCCCAGCCACCCCTTCTAGCCTGACTCCCCACTGCTTCCCAAGGTCTCCTGTTGGAGTTGGGATTCTTTCCTACTCATTACTTCATCTTTACCTTTGCTATTATTTTCTGCTCCCAAAATAACTTTGTACTGCTTCCCTCTGCCTCTCTAAAGCATATGTATTTTCAGATCCCCAGTGCAAGTCTCATTTTCCTCACAGTAGCAATCTTTCTCCAAATTCCCCAAAGCACAGTGCATTTTTATTGATCATCATTCAGGTAGCTTATACTAGAACAGTGCGATATTTCAGTTATCCCCTTCAAATATGCAGTTGATTGAAATTTTGCATTGATGGCAGAAATTATGTGTTTTGAATTTATTGCTTATTATTTATTGTTCTTTTTCTTCTTGGAGATAAAAGGAAGGAAAATGGGAAGAAAAGGAATCTCGATGTAGTTTCCTGACTGAGCACTCAAGCCACTTGGATCAATACTCCCAAACTCTGGCACATCAATGGCTGAGTTATTGTTTTGCTTTAAACACTACCTGGGCCCATAGATCAGATAGCTCAGAGAAGCAAAATGAATGCTGTTGTTGATAAAGGGCATTAATCTTTCTTTTCTTTCTCCTTGATTAGTATAGCTACTTCTGGGCTCCATTTTCTGTACACCTTAATAGAATAAATTTTCTACATATATTTGGATTGTGACTGCATGTGATTGTGTGTGTGTGTGTGTTAAAGTCAAGTGGTTTGCCTTTGAGCCTACCAAGTGATGCATCCTGAATTCCAGTTTTATGTTAATTTGTCCCCACATGTCATTCACCTGTTTCTACCCTTACAACCTGCATTCCACATGAGCTTATGTTTAAAATTAGGAATGCTCAAAATCCCAAATTAAATTTCAGATACTCTAGAACATAGGAGCTAGATTTTGAAAACTTGAGGAAGAAGGTGTACTTATGTATAAATGCAGAATGGTAGCTAATGTTAATCATGCTATTGATCCTTTCAGGTCCAACCACAGAAAGGGTCCTCCTGCCCAGTGTGGCTCACGCCAATAGAACAAGACTGAGTTCTTCGTTTAGGAAGGAAAGGAAAGCTTTATTCTTTAATAAAGAATGGAGAGGTGGGAGCTCCCATTTCAGAGAACGTGCTCTCCGCAGCAGCCTGTGGGCGGGGCTGCTTTATAGGGATCTCCTCAGAGGGGAGGGGGAGTGGGCGGAGTTTTCCTCTGGGGCGGGTCGCAGTGTCTCTGCTCACAGCCTGCTGCTGTGGCCATCTTTAATTGAGTGTCATGGGCAGCACTTCTTCTGCATGGGACCCACCTACCTGAGGTGTCAGCACAGCCCTGTCTTGCTAGGACCTCTGATCTGAAGGGCCAGGTGCTAGGCCTCTGCCTGAGGCAACCTATGAGCAAACGAAACTAGACTAAGCACAAAGGAAAAGAAAAGAAAAAAAAAAAAGGTTAGGCTTTATTACCCAGATTCTATTTTTATTTCCTGGGAATTGTTAATGGGCTTGCTGGTGACAAAACCATTCAGTCTCCTTTAATCCTCACAGCAGTTCTGAGAATAGTGCTAATAGCATCTGTTTTGGAGCCAGATTGCCCTAAATCCGAGATCTGAGTCTGTCTTTTCTGGCTGTGTTCCTCAGTCAGTTCCTTAACCTCTCTAAGCTTCCATTTCTTTATCAATAAGTATGGGTGTAGTTTTAAAAAAAAGCCCTCAGATTGTTTAAGCTTGAAATGAGATAATCCATTTTAGTTGTTGTTATCTTCCTTTTGCAAGTGAGGAAACAGATTTCCTGAGAATTTAATGACTTATTAAAGGTGAGTAACTTGATGGAGATGGAAGGCCAAGTCCTCTAAAGCTTGGGACTTTTCTGTCACAGAATGCCACACTCAAAGCACCCTCACACAACAAACCACAGCATGTCCTAGCACTCCATACTTCGTGCCCTGTCATGTCAGGCCACAATACAACACAGCACACACCATGTCACACCACACCACAGCATGCTGTAACATACTTTATACCATGTCATGCCACGTGACATGTCATCTTTCTAACAGAATTATCCCTCAGTCATCCTCCTTTGTCCTTCCTTATGTGCCTCCCAAGTCGTATCACTTTACATAACATTGTTTTAGATTCCAGGGATCTGTGTTCAATTCCCAATGCAGGCACAAAATCCAAGATTTTCAGCAGAGGATGCATGTCTCAGGCACTGGTCTGCATCTGCCAGATGAAGGACATCTTTTTTTTTTTTTTTTGGTCAAGACACAGTATGGGCTGATGGCAGCCCTGCGAGGGTTGCCTTATGCTGTGTGGACATAGATTTCCCTTTATAAAACACATTCTAATGAGACACACTAACTCTAGCTTTATCTTGATCTTGTGGATTATTCCAGAGTGAGGTAAATTCCTTTTCTAGGGTCTTCTTCAATCTGTTCTAAATGATACATGCAGGTCATAGGCAGTTACAAAAAATCTTTGCATCTGACTTTAATGTCTTTCAAACTTATGAGATATACCCAGTGCTGTGGCTAAAAGTGCAATTTGAAATTATACAGTTTTTTAAAAAATTTATATACCCACATGTATTAGTTGGACATAAATGCAACATGAGCTAATATTACCAAATAAAACCTATATGCCAGCAAACGTGCTTAGTATGAGGGAAACAGTGAGGTACAAGGTACAGTTCATGTGTCTTAGGAGCTCCCAGTGTGAGGAAAACAAATCACGTGAAAGAGAGAATGAAGAAGGCTCTAGCCTGAGCCATGAGAACCTAAGAGAGGACACAGGTTAATAAGAGGATCATAATAAGAGGACCTTCCTCCTCTTATTATGATCCTCCAACATCACTGCCACCCCCCAGCATTCACTGCCACAAGCAGCCAGGGACACCCAAACTTCCAGTTACAAACAATGACTTCACAGTGGATTTTTGTGACACCAGATTTTTAAGCCTACATATATATGGGAATGTCCTCCACTTTGCATATGGTGAGTGTTCAACAAATCTTTTTGATTGAATTAATACATGATTAATGGTAAAGCTTATAATAAAAGTTCTTGGATGTAACTCAGTCATATGGTAATATGGAGATAATCATCCATTCAGTGATTACTGAGTACATACTATGTGCAAAGCACAGTGCTAGGAACTCAAAGATATGAAGAAGTATAAGACATGGTTCTCAACCAGTATAGGAAAAAAGATAACTGGTGACAAAGGCAGAGAAGCTGGTGGATCCCAAACAAATGGTCATGCCTCAGAGTGGAGATGAGGGAGAAAGCAGTGAGGAGTGGGGTGTTAGGAGGAGGCTGCTTAGAGGAGGTGTGGCATCACCAGAGGCTTTATTTGGACTTAGGGAGGAGTGAAGGGGCCTTTCAGTTGAGGAAAAGGACCTGCACAGAGGCATAGAAGTTGAAAATCTCATGTTTGTGGGTGAACAGGTTTGTTTCTTGAGCAGGCTCAGAAATAAAACCATAAAGGCAGACTGGGGTCTCATTGATGATGATCCTGAATTCTAAGCCAAAGGATGGGCAAAGATGCTCACCAAAAGCTTTGGAACAGAGAAGTGAAGCGGTGAAAGTGGTGTTTTAGGGAGATGAATGTGTCAGCTGTGTGCAAGGTGGCACAAAGAAGAGGCAAAGCTGGAACCCTTAGAACACTGAGGAAACTATCACATTAATTCAAGTAGAAGGTGATAAGGGTCCAGCTGGGGAAGTAGCCATGGATGGGAAGTAAGGAAGAAAGGTCATGTAAGAAGGTTTCTGAGGATCAGCTAGATGATTCTCTGTCGGGGGAGGGAGTGAAAGAACCATTAAAGTGTAAACAGAAGCATAGTACGTATTTTTTTTGCTACTATCAGTATATACATAGCATTAACGAAACGACCAAGAACAATTATTTTTCTCTTTGGAAATTAGAGAGCAAAATTCTTCAACAAATAATAAAAAGATTGGGATAATTTTTTTTGTTGTTCCAAAGGTAATTCTTTGCATGGTGAAGGTAACTTAGAGCTTTTTCTGTATTGAAAACATAAAGAATGGAATATATCTAAACTAAGTGGGTGGATTAGTTGGTTGCATAACTCTGTGAATAAACAAAAACGGCTGAGTTGCATGCTTTAGGAGTGAATTTTATGGTTTGTGAATTATAAATCAGTAAAGCTTTTATTTAAAAAAAAGCAATGGGAAGTCTAGGTAGGGTTGTAAGGAACTTTTCTTAAGCTCTAAGTAAATTATAAATAAATATTTACCCCCTCCTCCCCCCCAATTTTCCCCACCCAAGAAGGCTGCAGAATCACATTTCCATCTTTGAACACAGGCAAAAGAAGTCCCCACAGTTCGACGCTCACCAGAGCTTGGGCTTACTTTGCATCGCAGCACTTGGCAGCTTTATGCTTTCCAAGACCCTGCTGAGAACTGTCAGAGAAACTTAGACAGTGGTTTGCTGCTGGGCCAGGTTTTTCCCTCTAACAGAATTTTCTGCTAAAGTGAAAACTCCACAGGCAATGCAAGCCCTGGCTCTTCATAGTGGGGGAAAAACCCAAAACTTGCTGAATCATTTTTTATTAAACATTAATTTTACAATTCCGACAGCTAAATCTGTTTTTCTGGCAGGCGAGCTTTAAATAAGGCAGTGAGTTGGGGAAAGAAAGAGTACTTACTCATATTCTTAAACCCCGAGCATGTCATCAGCATTGGCTTCAAGTCTTTTGCTAGGGAATGCAGGCTCACCTTTTCCTTTTTACTCAATTAACTAATCACATAGATAAATTTTTAAAGAATGGATGTACCTTAATTTCTCAGTGCCCGTTTGTCATGTTAAATAACAGGTACTTAATTTTAGAAGAGAATGTTTTCTAAGTGACACAGAGGCTCCTGGAGCCTCCCTGGCATATCCATCCCTCATAGATGGCTCTATTGTCAAATGTGTCACAGCCTCCATACCGTGGGCCTGCTGATTTCTTAGCATTAGAAAAGATGAGTGGGAGTTTCAGGGGAAGAGCCTCACTGCCTAACCTCTGTGCAGGCTACTGCCATCCATCACATAGGCAGTCTAAGGGCAAATGATTCTGGGAAAAGTGAGTGCAGGTTCACTTCGGGTCGGTGTTTCTGGCCTTTAATTCTTGAATTTTAACATGCATCTCTCACCCTACTCCTGCTGTCATTCCAGTTTTTTATATGCTCCGCCCCTTTAAAAAATATTTCTCAAATTAATGGAACTATTGTCCCCTATACCTGTTAGTTTTGTTTTTATTTTTAATCCAGATGTTTATCTGATGGAGCACATCTACCTCTGTGCTCAGAAAACCTTTTCATGTAATCATTCTTTCTTTCTGGCATTCTAGTTGACTCTATTCAAGCAATAATTGGTGTTTTGTTTTTATTTTTAATCCAGATGTTTATCTAATGGAGCACATCTACCTCTGTGCTCAGAAAACCTTTTCATGTAATCATTCTTTCTTTCTGGCATCCTCAATGTTTCCATTTCAGTGCAGTGAGAGGGTCTTTACTGAGTTACAGAAGTATCATCTTAAACCATAGACCCCTTATCTCCACCCTGAGGAGTCAGAATGAACTCCAACCACAAGGGAGAAACCTCATCTGTGGGCACCAAACACTCGCCTTCCTTTTCTGTTGTCTTGGTAAATTTCAACATATCATACCCAAGTCAGTCATCACCACGTTCATGACAGGATCCATCAGTTGTATCACTAGAAAGTACTTAACACCCAACCACCTGCTCATGGAGCTGTGCAGAGAACCCTGGCCTTGCACTCTTGGGACTTCAGCATCTACAGCAGACCCCAGAGGGCAGTGTGAGTGTGGACTGGCTATATTTAACTCCTCTGGCTCAAACGACCCTGATCACATGTCACTAGATAGGATAAAGTACCAGATGGACAGATGGTATATATTGTAAATGCTGGTGTCCTCCCTGCAAAATAGAGATAATCATAAAATCCACAGCTCTCATTTCCTGAGTGTGTATACTATGTGCCAGGAGTAGAGCTAAGTGCATAATCTCATTTAATCCCTATAACAGCCAAATAAGATGGGAACTATTATTGCCCCCATTTTAAAACTGAATAAAGGAGTCTCAGAGAGGCTACCTTGCCCAGAGTCTCACAACTGATAATAGAGCCAGAATACAAACCTAAGCTGTAGGCTAGCAATCCAGTGAGCTTGATTCGGTAAGGATAAATCAGAGTCAAGAATGAGGATTGTAGGATTGAAACTTTCCTTGAGAAAAGTCAAACTGTCTTCAGCTAGTCATCATTCCTTAGTATTGCCAAAGAAATTAAAAAAATAAAATACCCACCATTTAGGAGACTACTGAATTTGCCTAGCTCATGATTAGCATTTCTGATCTAGGACATCGGTGAATACAAAAGCCTGATTTTATCAGCACATATGATTTCATGGCAATAGTTTTAGCTTATTTTCATTCTTCTTCCACTTAGCTTTTGACTAGAAATAGTGACCTATGGCTCCTTCAGCTTTTATTATAAGTACTTTCCTAAAAAGTTACTTGTAAAATGAAAATTTGAAAAATCAATCCCATTTTAAATTTGCTGTGCCCTCCTGTCCAGCCACCTCCCGAGAGGGCACATGTGAGTCCACACATTGACTCTCAATGTACATCTGCCTCCACATGAATCAGGTTTCTAGATGGCCAAGGCAATAGCCAGAGAGAATGAGGAAATCAGATGTTCCCAGGAATCCTTGCTTATATAAAGAAAGTAGTAATTTCTAGTCTAGACAAGGAAAGCCCTTTTATTTAGTGGATTTGTATCTAACAATGTAACAATATTGGTTCCTGCCTGGGGCATCTGGCTTATGCTGTCTGCCTCAGTCCCCACAGCTGCCAGCTCTGCGGGAAGCGCTGACAAGGATTAATTGGCTTTCCTGAGCCTTGAGGCTCAGTTCTTCTGCTTCCCATTTCCAGTGATCCCACAGGACTCTGCTCTCATATAATTTACTGTCTGCAAGGACTTCCTATTTTCAAGAGTTGTATCTAACAGGCCCTATGTAATGTATACACATTTTCAAATTCAATAACTTCGAACCTTGAGAATCTTTCAGGATATTTAACTCAATTTAAGAAATGGGACATGACCACATTTAGAGTATTTAGATTATTTGTTGCTTTTATGAGGGTTCTTACATGGTGCCATTTAAAATGTGTGATTTACACTAATGGCTTTGTTCCTCTTCCTCTACTTGGTAGTATTTGTAGAATGTGACAAAGGAGTCCTTCCAGTTTTATGCTGGGTTTTCTGAGCAAGACGAAGCTAGTAAGATGAGGATTTCAGGAGTGGGAGTTCTTCCCAATAACTGATTCTATTTATAGTCTCTCAAGTAATACAGATGTAATCTAGAGTCTATTCCCTCACTTATTGCCATATATTTGGCAAGCTCTGTGGCATCACCTCAGGGAAAATTATATTGATTCCATTGTACAGGCAAAGAAGAAGTAAAGGAAGCTGTGTCCCACTATGGTGGCAGCCAATTGGTATAAAAATCACAGAGAGTTGGAAGAGACTTCTGCTGTTGTCCCATCCAACTTTCTGCCAAATGCTGGTTCCTGCCTAGACAGATTCTGGGCCTCTCTCTCTGCCTGCCCACTGGGATCATAACAGTCTTGTTACTGAGATTCACCTCTATCCCATTGTTGGATAACTTGAATTCTGGATAGTTCTTTCACATAATAGATTAAAAACATCCTCTTTGTAACTTGCATCAATTAGTTTGTTCTGCATAGAATGCCTACTCATTGATTGATTGGTCCATTCATTCATTTTGTATTGGGTGCCTACTATGTACAATATAGTGTGCAAGACATGAACCTCAGACTCCAGGAACTGACAGGTTGGCAGGAGATGACGTAGAATATAGAAGTCGTGTGTCATGCATGTGACACAAGCAATATAATTAAGTGCTACAGGATAGGGGAGGGAGAAAAATAGGAAGGGGGCAGGTCTTGACAGGGTGGTCAGCAAATTCATCTTGGAGTGGGTAGCATTTAAAGCTGTTTTTCTTTAATGGCTTGAGGTTAAAGGTGGAGATTTGGATGTGGAGATTGTAAAGAATAAGTGTTGGAGAAGTGATGGGTAGTTTTTATTAACCAGAGCTGAGAGTTCGAATTGGAGAGTGAAAGGGCTAGAAAGGCTGGTAGAGTGAGTGTGACATTGTGAAGGGCTTTCTGTGCCTGGAGTAGAGGGTAAGTGAGAGGAATAGTGGAGACAGGGCTGTGGCCAGCTGGCATTCACATCATTCATGTCTCTCAAATGCTAGGCTGCAGAGTTTAAGGATTATCCAGTGAGGCAAGGCAGGGCCCTGGGACCAGTTGCTGAATAGGTGACAGTTGTGTTTAGTGTGATAACTGGTGGCAGGAGACAGTGGGCTGCAGGGCTATAAGGGTCAGGAGTCCTGTGGTGGCCCCTGCAATAGAAATATTGACTGAAAGTTGAATGATAATGACTGTGACACAGCCCTGGAAACTATCTACTGTGTCTTCCCCAGGAGAGCATCCCCTCCCCCACTCCCCAGACTATTTATATCCAGTGGCAAACCCCTCCTTACTTTCTGGTGAACCATTACTTATTAACATGTGGAAGTGGTTCCAGGTAATTGTGGTAGAGAATCCCAGGATCCAAATGTCTGTAGTGAAGTATCTCTGCATTGATTTCCCTGCCTCCAGTGAGGTCTACATGTAGGCTAAGCCCATATAACGAAAGAAGCTTTAAGTATCCTTTAGGATAATGGTGTGTGTCCACACATGGATTTAAACTGAATAGGTTTTCTTTGGTGGTCTATGTATGGTAGACAGTAAGACCCATCATTACTACTATTCCTTTTGTTATTGAGTTTGTTTTTGTTTTTGTCTAACTTGAAAAGAGGGGCTGCCATATACAAAGGAAGTATAACTAGAAGACTAGCTGAAATGTCCAGATTTAAACTGGCCTGTTGCTCACAAAATTAGGCTACTTGCTGAATAAAGTGAATGTCACTAGCAATTTAGGGGTATGTTCCAACCTGTCTTCTCACACATTGTGTTATTTATGCTTTATTCTAAACTTCAAAATTACCTTCTTTAATTTTGCAAATATTTATTGAGTACCTACCATGTGCCTGGCCCTGTTTTAGGTTTTGGGCTACATTAATGAACAAAATAGTCAAAGATTCCTGCCCTCGTGGAACATACCTAGCAAGTGGGGGGGAGGCAATCATTAAATAAGTAATGAATAAATAAGTTAATTATATGGTATACTAGAAGGAGATAAGTGCTACAGGAAAAAGAAAAAGTAGAGAAAAGTAGGAAGGGACAGAGTTGCTTGGGAGTGTAGGGTGAGTTGTAGTTTGAGATAGAGTGGTCAGGGTTGCCTTCCTTAAAAGGTGACATTTGAGGAAGACTTGGTGGTGAGTGGATTAGGTATGAAGGTAAAATGCAGGTATCTGGATGAAGAGAATTCCTAGGAAAGAAAGAAGCTCCTGCAATGGTGCTAAGCCAGAAGAGTGCTAGAAGTGGAGGCTCTGTGCTTTTCCATTCCCCTTAGACTAACAGTGGCTCATGTAACCAAGGAGAAAGCTAGGAAAAGAAAATAGCTAAGTTTATTTGTAATAAAACTGATTCAAAATTACTTTAAAAAAAAAAGAACACTTCACAGACTGATATAAGGAGGTACAAAGGACACTAGGCGAGGTTTTCTGACTTCTAGACTGCTTGGGTCTGAATCCTGACTCTGCCACTTCCTGCCTGTGCGATCTTTGGTGTGTCATTCAGCCCTTCTGTTCCTCAGCTTCCTCATCTGTCAAGTGAGGCTAATTATAGTACCTATCTTCTAGGATTGCTTTGATGATTAAATGAGTCAATAAAAAGCTTGGTACTCTGACACAGCAAGATTCAAATATTAGCTATTAATATTATTATGTTACTGTTACTACCTTTGTTACTTTTATGAGTTGGTGCCCTAATCTGGAATGTTCCTTGAGTGTGTCTTAAGGGCTGAGTTTGTGTGTATGTGTGATCTCTTGAGAGTGTGGGGCTTAATTTAAATAATTGGTTTTAAAGAATTAGGTAAAATCCTGCTGCTTAGCACATGATACGGCCTCAATGAATGTTAGTTTTCTTCCCCTCTGGCAGTATTTTACAGCACAGAAAAATAATAAAGGGTTTTCTTCTTCTGCTCGCTATTAATGAATTTTTTGGCTCGTTTATGAATAAAAGGAAGGCCTGGTGAAAGCATTCTATAGACGCAAACTTGGAAACTTAACTTTGCTCTTAGAAACCCACCAAGAAATTCCCAGTGGGTCATTTTGAATATCATTGGAAGGCAAAGGGTGGGTAGTGGTGGGGAACTGAAAAGAAAAACAAAATGAGGGGAAAACTGAAGAAAGAGGGAAGCACTCCATTAAGGTGATACCACTTTGGGATGAGGCCACCAGAAAACTGGGAGTTCCTTTCTCTGAGAACCTTTACAAGAGAAGGGATGGCATCAATCCAGGTAGGGCAGGAGTCCCTGAATGAAAGGGCTGGACCAGAGAGCCTTCTCCCAGCTTGTTGAGTCTCCAAGAGCAACCGTTCTCCCTAGTGGACTAGCCTATTGTTGTATTTACACACCTGAATTTGCCTATATTTCCACCTCTGTTTAAAGAGTCCTTAATACTTTAGATACAAAGAAGGCTTCTGTTGAATAATACCAAGTAAGAATCAGTCACTGTATATTGAAGTATCAGATGTTGAGAATCAACTTTCTAGTCGTCTGGGGTGTGTCCCCAACATCTCTGGATGTGGCAGCTTATGTGGTCTGCTGCCAGAAAAATACCAGTGCTTGGGGCTATCAGGGAGACAAGGCAAAGCAACATGAGAGCGGTCCGAAGGAGCTCTGAGGTCTTGAGGAGAAAGGATGCTGTGTCTGCACGGGCCAGGGTGGGTGGTGGGTTAGGCTGGAGCGAGAACTGGTGCCAGGCGCCCCCTCACTGTCTGCGGCCGTTTTGATTCACAGGTGCAGCAGATGTTTCCAGGGCCATGGATCGTACCTTTTCAACAGCAGCAAAAGATGGGGAAGGAGTGTGTTACACATCTCTGATTTCTGACATCTGTTACCCACCTCGGGAGGATTCTACATATTTCACTGGAATTCTTCAGAAGGAAAACAGCCACATCACCGCTTCAGAGAGCCCTGAGGAGTTGCGTACCCCCGGTCCCTCCTTACCGGATGTGCCTGGGACGGAGCCTCGTGGCTTATTTAGTTCTGATTCTGGAATAGAAATGACTCCTGCAGAGTCCACTGAAGTGAACAAGATCTTAGCAGACCCCCTGGACCAGATGAAAGCAGAAGCCTATAAATACATTGACATAACTAGGCCAGAGGAGGTGAAATATCAGGAGCAACGTCACCCCAAGTTGGAAGAGAAAGACTTGGACTTTAAGAATGAGGACACTGACATCTCAGCAAAATCTGGAGAGGCCCGTGAAGCAGAGAAACCATCTCCTGTGGAGGGAAAAATCCTCAAGGACCATTTATTTGAAGAATCAACGTTTGAACCATATGTAGACGACATCTCTGAAGCACAGCACGGTGCTCCTCTGATCACTGCTCCTGTCAGAATCACGCTGACTGAGATCGAGCCTTCTGTTGAAACTGCTACCCCAGAGAAGACCCCCGAGAAGCAAGATATCTGCCTGAAACCAAGTCCTGACACAGTCCCCACAGTCACCGTCTCAGAGCCTGAAGACGACAGCCCAGGATCCGTCACTCCTCCGTCTTCTGGAACAGGTAAGGCAACGGGTGTTCCCTGCCTTGGGAAAGCCCAGCATATGGAAAACTGAACATTAAGGAGTGAAGATTTGCATTCAAAATACTTAAATCTCTATTTAACTGATTTAATTAACATATAACTTTTTCAGTCTTGTGCCCATTATGCAAAGGTTGACATCTGGGATTTTTCAGAGTCCTGTCAGATTTGCTTTGTAAAATATTTCTTTCTTCATTTGAGGGGAGAGGTAAAGATGACACGCTGGGGACGTTAAAATCCTCCTGTGGCTTTACTCTTCAGAGCAGAGAAGGAGATGCTGCCAGCTTCTAGGTTAGCTCTCCTCCCTGACCTCTGGGCATCGTGGAGAGTACCTTGACTGTTCTTCCCAGACCAGGTGGGCCACCTTGGACAGAGCATTTAACATTCCTGGCCCCAACTCCCAAGTCTGAACAATGAAGGGGGGTAGGGTAGGGGTTAGAGTCTTTTTTTTGTGGGGGGGAATGGGCAGTGACAGGAAACCTAAACAAAGGGTACTCCTCCCTTCCCCCTTCAATCTCAGCACATCATTTTCATCTTTTTAGTTTATTGAAGTTCTGCATACAATTTTATTTTTTAAACTAAAGATCCTATTTGGTTAGAATAAAAAAAGTTCAGAATTCACTAGCCTATGATGTTTTTCAACCTGAGCCTTCTACTCTGACTCAAGGCAGGGTGTTGTTAAACCACATCGAAACCCCTCTCAAACACAATGGGGAGCTCCCATACCCTAATGAAAGGCCAGCTACCACTGGTAGCTAGAGCTTCCCCATCCCACCCTGTGCCACCATCCTGGGTAGTAGAAGTGGAGCCTTTGTATCTCCATCGCTCTCAAACGCTCATGAGGCATCAGGATGAAGAGGATAATGAGAGATCCTTGAATTGTCCCCTGCCTCCAGTGGCTGGAATTCTGACCCCACCCAAAAGAAATTTACAAACCTTCTTGATTTACAAAAAGCAATTTTCCAAAGAATAGATATAGGTATATGTATAACTGAATCACTTTGCTGTACACCTGAAACTAACACAACACTGCTAACTACACTCCAATATAAAATAAAAAGTTAAAAAAAAAAGCAGTTTTCAGCACCTCAGGTAAAAGAGCTTCTACTGAACTCTTAAAACAGATCTAAACCCTTACAATTAGGAGTGACTGCTCTAAATCCCGATGATGCAGTAAGTCCAAGTGTTAGAACAGAGGGGATTTAATGGAAGTCCTTCCTATCTTATTTCCCTAAAGATTTTAGCATCAATTCCTCCCCTCCCCAGCCTTACCTCAGACTCATTCAGCTGTAAACTCACCGCACCAAGTTCCTGATTTTCAAACTCATTCATTCACTCAACACACTTTTCTTTTGGTCAGGCACTCGAATAGGCACTGGTGATGCTGGAGTTGAAAAGCAAACAAAAAGCAGTCCCTGCCCTTCCAGTGAGACAGATGACCAGGGAAATAGTCACACTCCAGTATGACTTATCCCAACTGACAGCAGGAGGTAGGGACATATCTGAGTCTCAAAGCCTCCTTGTGGTTTTTCTGGCAATGCATGTAAAACCCTTCGATTATCCCATGACATAAAGATACTGACACCCTGAAGATATAAACTATGTTATAAGCTGTGTTTACAGAGCTCCGCGGTTGTCTGGTAGTCATTACAGAAGAACTTAGGCCAGTCTTCAGGAAGAGTGAAATGACCCTACGTTTTGGTCCATTTATTATATGACGCATGCCTCATGAGAAAATTACAGTTTACAAAGCTGATGGTAAAGACTTGATATAGGATTCGTTAATTAGGAGGGAATTTTTTTTTCTTCAGTAGTCACGACTCACTGGGGTTCGGGAGCATCTTCAAGAGAAGACAAAGTCGGATTTGGCTCTCATGATCTTGGAGTTTTATGATCTCTTGGTGGCCATTTGACAGCAAGGGATTAGGGCAGTGGTTTTCTCTGCAATTGTTTCAAATAAACATTCTAAGTAAGGTTTATTCCAGAAAGAGAAAGTCCCCTGTCCCATTACACAATTATCTCCCATGTTCAGCTCCTCTCTCCACACACATCCCACACCATAACACCTGAGTTATATGAGAACACGTAAGAATAAAATTAATAGGAGAGATAGGAGGACTCGGTTTGTCATTGAGGCTTTTCTCCTTGTCTTTTTTATCCCAAGAGGTTACCCTAACCCCCTCCCCATTTTGTGAGCCCCTGGTACCATGTGACACTGTGCCCATAGACACTGGAGGATTTGGGCTTTATTACATCTGTTGGGTCTTGATTCACTTTGCCATTTCCTGTGCTGACAGGTAAGACAAACAAAAGAATTACATATAATCCTACATAGAAACTGAGGAAAAGGAAAGCATCCTAAAGAAAAGGAATTCAGTTTTTCACTGTTTAATAAATAAGGAATTATCAACTGACTTTGGGGAATAATCCTAATTATGTGAATTATGAATCAGAAGAAGATCTAATTTAGGACAGTTTTAGCTACAGACCCTAAAGCTTAAGCAAGGAGTCTAATATACTTTCTTCAGTTCCAATAGATTATTATTACATTTTGTAACTTTCTCCAACATACTTAATTATTTTCATCATATTAAATAATGTACCATGAGGTACGGAGGTAAAAATTCTTACAGCTTAAATATTGAAAGTTTCTTCTAAGCAAAGATCAGTCATGAATACAAGTGAAGTATTTTAGGAAACTATAGTAAGTGCCCTGATGCACCAGACCACTGGCCCATCAGCAGCATGTTGTTTCTGACACAAACACCTAGAAGGATATTATGGTGGTCATGGATGTTATTTGAGGTGTTATCCTCAGAAAGGACAATAATCAAGAGGCCACCATAAAACCACAACAGTGTCCCTTAAAAAGAAATAAGCAATAAAAAGTAAATCAGTTTAAACTCTGAAAACGGTTGCTATTTCCTTGCATTCATGAGGTCTGTGATTCTCCTACCCATTTTGAAGATTTATTCTTTTGTTCAAAAATACTTATTGAGTGACTTCAATGTGTCAGACATGTGCTGGGCACCAGAGAACAGTGAACAAGATGTGTAAAGTCCCTGCCCTCATGGAGCTTACTTGCTAGTGGGAGAAGTCAATAAAAGGAAGCACGTAAATAAATAGTGTAATTTCATGGGGTATGAATTCTGTGAAGAGTGATAGAATGTTGGGTGTGAGAGGGTCAAGGATGGCCTCTCTGAGGTGACATGTGATCTGAGATTTGAATGAGAAGAAGCCCACAATTCAGAGAGGGGTTAAGAGGGGCCCCAGGTGCAGAGAACAACTAATACACAGGCCCCAAGGCTGTATTATTTGGGAACTGAAAGATGGTCGAAAGGAGCAAGGGAAGAGTATGGCATAGAACAGAATTGGAGAGGTAGACAGGGCCCCGATCATTCAGGGCTTCACATGCGAGGATAAAGAATTTGAATTTTGTTCCAAATGCAGTGGGAAAGCATTGGAGGGTTTTAATCTGGGAAGTGATGCCATTCATTCATTCATCCTTTCACTTAACAAATATGTATTGACCATTTACTCCATACCAGGTATTGCTCCATCGCTGCTGGGGATACAGTGGTGAAACATAACAAGTTTCCTGCATGCATGGAGTTTGCGTTCTAATTGAGAAGACTTACATACAAATAAATAATAATGTAATATCAGGTCGTTATAATGGTTACAAAGAAAAGTAAAGCAAGATAGAATGTAAGAGGGTGATGGGGTGGCCATGAGGAAATGCGTTTCCCTGCTGATGGTTTTCAGCAGAGACCTGAATGGGGTGAGAGAGCAAGCCATATAGACACCTGAGGAAGAAATGCCAGGCTGAGGAGACAGCCAGTGCAGAGGCCCGGAGCTGGGAATGTCCTTTGTGTTCCAGGAGCAGCTAGAAGGTCAGTGTGGCTGCAGTGGGGAGAAGGAAGGGAAGAGCTGCAGCATCAGATGTGTGTTTTCAAAAGATTCTTCTGGAAGATGAGTGGAGAATGAGCTGGGAGCAAAGGGAAGGCCTGAATGGCAGCATTGTCCATGGTTGTTCACTGGCATCTGCGACTTGGTAGACTGGCCCATGTTCACCTTCCATTTTATCAATCTGAATTACATCATTCAAAATTAGCAGCAGCAGCAAACACATCTCCCCTTGTGGGGTGGTTCTAACCTCCTCAGTTTCTATATTCTATTTAATTATTTTCAACGACTGTTTCTAGCTTTGCTGTGTCAGACCTGACACATAACTAGTGTCTTAGCTAGAGGCCCGTAAGTTTTTAACAAGGGTAGGAAAACCTCTATTTTGTTCTAAATTTTCTCCTGATTCCTCCTAGCACTTTGTTAAACTTTTATTTCACTTTAAGAATGGAGGGCAATGTCTACACAATATACTGAGTCCCCTTTCACTCATAATAAAGATGATTTTTTTTAAAGTAGTACTTTTACTTACCCAAGATGAAACTTATCAGGTCCTTTCCTCCCACCCCACAGCTGTCTGATACCATCCTTACTCTTGAGTAAATAAAGCAATATCCTTGAGCCTTCTTTTCTGAATGCTCTAACACAGTGGTTTTCAGCTAGAGGTAGGGTTACCAGATAAAAATACCAATATTTCATGGGACATACTTATACTAAAAAAATTCATTGTTTATCAGAGATTCCTATTTAACTGGGTATCCTGTATTTTTATTTGTTAAATCTGCCATCCCTAACTGGAGGTGATCTTTAGAATCACCCTTAGAGTTACAAAATGCAGATGCCTGGGCCCCATTCAGACTGACTTCTACTAAGTCAGAATTTCTGAGGGCAGTTTTGAGCCATACACCTGATGAAGAACCACTGTTCTAAGATCTGAGGTAGTCCTCACATGAGCTCTGTTTGTTGCGTACCTCCTATGTGCCAGGCATTGCACTGGGTGCTGGGGATATGATAGTGAACAAACACCTTGGCTGCCCTTTGCCCTCATGATGCTTTCAGTCTGGGGTCAGGGAGAGTGGGGGAGGGTGAAGAGACAGATGTTAATGAAATCATCACATACACATACAGAGCCACCCAGGGGCACCCGGTTGTGCAGAATGAGTGGGCACCACTCTGTCTCCTGAATGATTCAGCATCAGGCCGGTTTGCACACGAGGCAGGCTACCCTGCAGGGTCGCCTGTGGTCCTCTTAGCCCAAGAGCCTGCCTGCCTGCTTCGTGGTCTCCTAGGAATGTTGTACAAGTAGGAGTGTGGTCAGTCCTGGCAGTTTGTATGGTTAGACAGAGGCTGCCAGCATGAGAAATTGGAAGGATGTGTGCTGCGGAAAGGGATGAAATATCCAGGATGAGAACTTTCTTCCCCTGGCCCATCAAAACAGCTCACTGTTCTGACTTCCATGTTTCTGAGTATGGAATTCCTATTCATTATACTCACCCAGGCTCACTGTTTCTGAGTGATCTTTGACCCCCCCCCCATTTCTTTCTCCCTTACCACATGAAGCAGACCCCAAGTCTGTGCTTTCACTCTCTTCAGTGTCTCTTGAATTATCCTTTCTTTTCCATCCCTATGACCACTACAACTCATTAGGTTGTCATAATTCCTCCCCTTGACTATTGCAGTATCCTCCTAATGGGTCATCCTTCTTTTATTCTTTCTTTCCTAAGTTCATCCTGACCCTTCTAGGACCCACCAGTGCCTTCCTGATAAAATATTGACTTTTAAACTAGCTTCCAGGCCTTTCTATGATCGGGGTCTGCTTAACTTTCCAGTCATACGTGGTCTTTTGTGACTGGCTTATTTCACTTAGCATACTGTTTTCAGGGTTTAGCCATGTTGTAGCATGTATCAGTATTTCATTCCTTTTTATGGCCAAATAATATTCCAGTGTATGGATATACCACATTTTACTTATCCATTCATTAATTAATGGACATTGGGTTGTTTCGCTTTTTTGACAGCTATGGATAATGCTGTTATGAACACTGTGTACAAGTTTTTGTATGGACATAGGTTTTCAATTCTCTACTTACGAGTGGAATTTCTGTATCATGTGGTAACTAAATAGTTGAACTGCCAGACTGTTTTCCAAAGCAACTATACCATTTTTTATTCCCACCAACAGTGGATGAGAGTTTCTATTTCTCCACATCCTTTCCACCACTTGTTACTCTCTGACTTTGTTATTCTAGCAATCCTAGTGAGTGTGAAGTGGTAACACTGGTTTTTATTTGCACTTCTCTGGTGAATTATGATGTTGAGCATATTTTCATATGCTTTTTTGTCACGTGTAAATATTCCTCGGAGAAATGTCTATTCAAGCCCTTTGCCTATTTTTTAACTGGGTTATTTGTCTTTTTATAACTGAGTTGTAATAATTTTTAACATATTCTAGATACACGTCTCTTATAAGATATATGGTTTGTAAAATTTTCTCCCATTCTGTGGATTGTCCTTCTACGTTCTTGATGTTGTCCTCTAACGCACAAAAGTGTTTAATTTGGATGCATTCCAAGTTGTGTATTTTTATTTTGTCGTTTATGTTTTTGGTGTCATGTCTAAGAAACCACTGTATAATCCAGGGTCATGAAGATTCATTTCTGTGTTTTCTTCTGGAGTTTCTGGTTTTAGCTCGTATATTTAGGTTGGATCCACATGGAGTTAATTTTTACATATGACATGAGGTCGGGGTCCAGCTTCATTCTTTTGTATGTGGTTATGCAGCTCACTTTTCTTCTTCGTCTCATTCTCCAAAATATAATTTGCCCTCTCTGAGACCCCACCCCCTTTTTGAACAGATGTAGCATGATATAGTGAGAAACACATGGAACATAAAGACTTGAGTTCAAATTTAAGCCGAGTCATTTCTAGCCACATGGCTATATCATTCAGGGTCCTGTGAGGAAACAAAGTGACACACTCAAAGGTTGTAACTGAAGAGGGTTTAAAGAGGTAGCTATTTACAAATGTGTAAAGACAGTTAAGAGAACAAACAAAAGATGGTAAAGCACTCAAGGACTGGCAATATTAGGGATCTATTAGCACCCCTGGACCCGAAGGAGGAAGGGGAGGGAACAGCGTTCCCAAAGCCTGCCAAAACCTGGGGCTTCAGAAGCAGCAACAGGTATAAATACCCTAACATTTCTCTCCACCCCCTCCTCCTATGATTCCTATTGGCTGAAAACAACCAGAAACTAGAGGGGAAGCAATTCCAGGTAATGCCTTCTATGTAGGTCAGCCTCTCAGAACAGAGAACAGGGCAGAGAAAGATGGGAATAAGTCCAAGGGGGCAAAGATAGAAAAACCAGTACAGTGACCTTGGACAAGTCACTTAACCTACTGCCACTAGACTCAAAGCCCCATATGTGAAGTGCCTCTATCCCAGCAGATGCTCGACAAGTAGCGCTGTGATGATGTAGCTACTGATAGTGCTCTGGAAGTACAGGCTGTTCCTCCATTCACACTAGCCTCTACTCCCTGTCTTCTTCCTCCTCCGTCTGGCCTACCAGTGAGAATTAATGTAGCTTTTATACTTTTATGCTGCTTGTAATCATATCAAAGAACTATGTGCATGACTTATTACGGAACTAACTTCTATAAAAATAGAGTTTGGGATCATGCAGTAAATCTTTTTACACATAAATTGTGTGCAAGATAATGAGGATGTTGTTGTTTTAAGTTATTAAGAAAAACAACAGCATAGATCATATCACTTCTTTGCTCAAAACCCTCCAATGGTTTCTCATTTCTCTCAAAATAAAAGCCTGATGAGATCCTACATGGTGATCCCCCTTCCCTGAGTGCATTTGACCTCTTTTCCTATTATTCTCCACCTTATTCACTTTGCCCCAGACATAACTGCCTCCTTGTGATATCTATAAATCATTGCGGCTCCCACCTCCAGGCCTTTGTACTATCTGTTCCCTCTGCTTGGCATGCTTTTCCTCTGGATATCTTCATGAATCACTCACTCACCTTCTCAAGTGTTGAATATCGGTTTCCTTCTCAGTAAGGCCTACCTTGACTACCCTATTTAAAATTGCAAACTCATCCCCACCCTGTCACAGCCCTCCTGATCCCATTACCCTACTCTACTTTTTTATTTCCATAGCACTTAACATCTTCTAACATACTATATACTTTATTACATGTATTGTTTGTGTATTGTGTTCTCCTCCCACTAGAATATAAGCAGAGATTTTGTTTCCTGTTTCATTCACTGATACATCCCAAGTGCCTATAAGAGTGACGACACATAGTAGGTTCTCAATAAATAACAGATGAATGAATGATACATGGATAAAGGATAAAATCAATTCAGCTTTATAGAGAACTAGACAAATCTAAAATGTTTTATCCATTGGGGTTCTCCCACAGTCCTACATTGACAGATTACTTAGCCATAGATAGTCTACCTCTTACCCCTCCTATATCCCTCCCAGTGACCTCAGAGCTTTGGAGAAATGACAAGTGGTTCTTGCTTACAAAAGGGCCAGAAATCACTGTCTAGAATATTCTGAAATACGGCCCTGCTGCATGGGCAAGGGGAGAACTAAGCTCCTGAAAATTGTTGTCATGGCAATCCCAGGTAATTTCAATTAAGATAGAAATATCAGTAAGATTGCTGGTGAGGTTTGGGGGCCATCTGGATAAACGTCAGACAGAAGGCAGGCACTCACCCAGTAGACAGGGGTTGACTCTTGGGTATTGTTCTTCTCAAGAGGAGGTGAAGAGATGAGACAGAATGACAGTGGGCTCCACCACTAGAAGCCCTGTGGGATTGTGCAGTATGGTAATCTGCACGGCCTGCTTGGTGGAATTGGCAAAACCTATCTATTATATTGCTCCACTTTGTTACACTTTTCACTAGAAAGGGAGTAAAAGTATTGATTCTTATGGGAAATGTAAAGCTTAGAAGTCAAGTTGTATACAAGGATCCAAATTAGCTTTCTTTGTCTTATTGAAGTAGGGAATATGAACAGAAACAGACAAGGAATAATGGATGATTTCAGATTTTTTGACATTGGTGGGCCAAATTAGAGAGTTATATACATTGTATTATCTAATGAAATCTGTGAAACTGGAAAACTCTCCTCATAGAATGGATTAGAAATCAAAACCATGACTTCTAGAATCTTTCCCACATTGGAACAGAAAAACCAACGAGGTGCTAACGCTAAGAAATTGCTGGGTCATTTTTAAAAATAGTTAGATTAAGATAGATAAGTATATCAAACACTGATTAACTGGGCCATAACAGTAATTAGCCTTTTAGTTCAGGTGGCCTGTCTTTCCAGCATAGCCCTGGAAACAGACTATTTTTGTGCTAATGAGATATGTATTTTTTAAGCAACGAGAAAATACCTCCCCTAATGGAATTTTGTTTTATTTCTTCTTTTTCTGTCCATCTGTCTTGTCCTTGTGTGTGCCTCTTTGGCTCTTCTTCGCTCTGTGGGACGACAGAACCATCTGCTGCAGAATCCCAGGGGAAATGCAGCATCTCCGAGGATGAGCTGATCACTGCCATTAAGGAAGCAAAGGGGTTGTCCTTCGAAACAACGGAGAGTCCACGGCCAGCGGGCCAGGTGGCCGACAGGCCGGAGGCCAAGGCCAGGTCCGGGCTGCCCACCATCCCTAGCCCCCTGGACCACGAGGCCAGCAGCGCGGAGTCAGGGGACTCGGAGATCGAGTTGGTGTCCGAGGACCCGCTGGCCGCCGAGGACGCTCTGCCCTCGGGCTACGTGACCTTTGGTCATGTGGGTGGCCCGCCGCCATCGCCGGCCTCTCCGTCCATCCAGTACAGCATCCTGAGGGAGGAGCGTGAGGCTGAGCTGGACAGCGAGCTCATCATCGAGTCGTGTGACGCCTCCTCCGCCTCGGAGGAGAGTCCCAAACGGGAGCAGGACTCGCCGCCCATGAAGCCGGGCGCCCTGGATGCCATCCGGGAGGAGCCGGGCACCCGGGCCGAGGAGCGCGCCCACAGCCGGCAGGGCCTGGCGGAGCCGGAGCCCTTCCTCAAATTCCCTTCGGCCGCCCCCCAAGTCTGCTCCGAGCTGCCCTCTGGAGACGGAGCCCCTGCGCCCGAGGGGCCCGCAGTGCCACGGACACCTGTGGAAGCAGCGAGTTACGACCAGAGCTCCCAGGCCACAAAGGGCCCTGGGCCTCAGGGTCCAGGCGTCGTGCCCCCTCTGCTGTTTCTCAATAAGCAACAAGGTAAAGTGACAGCTTTCTTGATCGAAGTAGGTTGTCTTGCTTACTGTTCTCGCCTGGGTGCTCTGAGATATTCAGCAGAGGGAGGTGGTTCTGCCTTAGCCCTGTAGTCATGTCCTAGCTGGTCAAACAATCGACCGGAGAACAATTCCGAGGGGGGCGGGGAATAGATGAGAGGATTCAGAGTCGCAGCTGGGGCTTCCATGGAAGAAACACGTGGTCCGAGCTGCGCTGGGCTGGCTGAACCAGAGCATCTCCCATAATGAGCGGTTTTGTGTACATTCCAAGATCTCCTGAATGGAGTGAATGTGTCCCTCCTTTCGTTCCAGGACTGGGTTTCCTCACTTGGGAAGGGATGGGGTTTTGTTATTGTCCAGTCTCATTTCCAGTTTCCCACCCTCTCGGTGATGGGGTGTGGCTACAGTCCCTCTAGGTGCTGGAACCCACCATTAGCACTTCCATTTTGCCAAACTTCTTTCTTAAATGGGCCAAGAGCATCTCAGCGCCATCCTTTCTCTTACCAAAAAACAAACAAAACAACAACAACGATGACAAAACCAGCAAGGAATTTGGGCCTTGATAAGGTTTTTGTGTCCCAGCTAGCCAGGAAAGACAGGGACCGAAGTTAGTCCCAGGGTTTCTCCTGTGCCTAAGCAAGGCCTAAGGTGACTAATTAATTTTAAAGTCACTTTTAACTTAGAATGATTTTAATCTGGCCGTTATAGTTTTCCTATGAGAAATCTTGAGTTGAATGAAGTCTTCAAATGCAGAAAAAATGGTAGTCATTATTTTGTCTTCCCAGCACTCTTCCCCCCAAGTCATCCCCCACACCGGATTGCAGTTGTATAATGGAATTCAGGAAAGGAATGAAAGAGTCAGGTGAATAAATTAGGCCCTGCACAGTCTAGTTAATGGGCTACATTGAAGGTAGACAATCTCTTCCCAGATGCTGGGTAGAAGAACATCCAGGTGGAACTTGAAAACAAACCCTAAAAGCACAACTCTGTTCAAGGTCCCCTCTCACCCATCTCCTCTGCTTTCTGTTTTTTTAGAAGTATTTTGCCTTTTGGGGATAAATGATTCTGAGAGTACACCCTCTCCTTCCTGTTTATATGCTAACTTCAATGATGTTAGTAGCAATTAAAGTGCCTCATCTAAAAATAGAAGACAAAAACTTTCTCATTATAGATTGGAAGCTGGCTTCTAAATTCTTTAAAATTAGCACATTGGAAAGGGGGAAACTGGAGGAATGTAATAAGAAGATAACCCTGCTGCATGGTTGCCAGAGGCCTAGACGTGTGGCATCATGTTGGGGCTGATATAAGTGACTCCCGATTTCCCAAATAACGTATCCCTGAGAGTTTAAAGGGTATTTAGTGTGTGCAGTACGGAGGCTATTCTGTGACAAACTTAGCAGTAGGAATGTGTATTTGTTGGGTGAATATTAGAACTAATTTGGATTCTTTTGCTACCACTCTTGACTGTGGTGGGAAAGGGCCCTGCAGCTTTCAGGGAGCTTTGGGAAACAGCATTAGCCTGAACAACCTGCAGTTCCCTATGGTCCCGAAGCAGGAGAGCTTGAGTCATTCGGAATATAGTTTCATATCACTGTACTGTAACACGCGTGTGTTTCCATTTTATCCCCTAACTGGTGTCCCCATAGTGAAATAGTCACCGTGTGCACAGTGCTGCTCAAATATATTTCTCCTCAAAAGTAAGCAAATCTGAAGGCTAATAAAGAGAAAATGGTATTGTGCAGGCCCATTTCCCTCGTTAGTATATTTGAGAGACAAGTTTGACAGCTGGAACTGACCAAGGGACCAGACATCCGATGAAGAGCTAAGGTGATGGAATACTACAGCTGTTAATGCAAAGACTTCAGAGCATATTTAATGGCTGATTCTGGTGTCATTCTAATCTCTGTGCAAGTTGCCTCATAAGGCTTGGACCCTCTGCTGCCACGTTAGACGTTAGAAAGGAGAAAGTGGCAGTCTTTTCAAACAATTAAGGCATGGCAGGGTGAATAGCCTCTGCTCTCCTCTGCACTGAGGGATCCTTTGAAATCCAGTCTCCCACCGAAACTTAGCGCTCAGCCTCATTATCTATGAAGAGAGTCTAAAAGGCCCTGGGGCAGCCAAGCACTGAAGGTTCTGGGCAGATGACTCAGCGCTGCCAGCAGGTTATCGGAGCCCTGAGTTCTTCTGGTCTCCCTGCTCCATCTCAGCAGGTGGGAGGATCAGTGTTGACCAGCCATCGCCAGGCTGTTCTTAATCACTGGCTGTGGACAGTAGGATTGTGCTCGGGTCAGGTGTGACTCCCCTCAGCAGTGAGGTCAGGTCAGCTTCTGTGGTTTCCTGAAGGCTCTGGCAGTATAAATGCATTCAGGTTCATGCATTCACAAGTATGCTCATCTCCCTGACTTTGGAGTTATTCTGCTGGTGCTGGGCCAAGTTTTAGAAAGGTCCCGAAATATTTAGAATAAGGTTTGGCAAATATCTGACGGCATCAAAGCACATACTGTCAAGGAACATCAGGCTTTACTGGTGTGCACATGCCCTAACAAGGTCTATTTTTGGACCTTTCTTACCTTTTGGAGACCTCTGCTGCTGTTTCACTGAAGACAAGATTTGGTTCATCATATTCCAGTTTTCCTTCTCTGTGTACCCCCTGAGCTCCTGCTACCCTATCATTCTGCTTCCTCATAGCCTCTAGGATGGCTTATCATGAACATGATAGGATAGATAAGTTTTCATTGTTGCAAGGTTAACCCTTGTTAGGAACATCTAAGTGAAAGCCAATAAAAAATTCTCAATAAAACACTAATACCCAGTGTGACTCATCAGGATGGGTGTGTGGTATTTCCAGACCTATTTTATTGCAGAATCTTTTATTAGAGGGTGCTGTAGGGTTCATCTTCTAGGGCACATTCTTTGGGAAATAGTGGTCTCTGGGTACTCACCTCCATTCCCTGCATTCTGATTACTTTTCCTTGCAATTCAAAAGCATAGTGTTAGACCAGCCATGTGGATATCATATGGGAGCCTGTTAGAAATGTCAGGGTCCTTCCCAGACCTACCTACCGAATTGGAATCTGCATTTTACCAAGGTCGCCTAGTGATTCCTATTCACATTGAAGCTTGAGAAGCAATGTTTTAGACCATGGCAGTCAGCTTTCACATTCCAACCTGAAACTGTTCTGATGAAGGTCACCAACGACAACCTTCCTACCCCACAAAAGACCTCTTTTCAGTCTCATCTTTCTTGTTCTTCCTGGTACTTCAATGTCATACTGCTGAACAGTCCTTAAAACAGCGAGAAAATAATGTATGTTCAAAATAATAATTTAAATTGTGCGAAATGGTACAAAATAAAAAGTTAAAGTTCCCATACTCCAGCCTCACATTCCTAAGTCTCAGAGATAACCACAGGCTTATGTTTTGTGGTGGTTCTTCTTCTTCTTGTTCCTTTCAGAAATTTTCTTTATGTATCACAATTTTTTATTGCACAAGTGATATCATGTTGGACAGACTTTTGCAACTTATTTCTTTTAGCAGTAAAATCAGGGATAATACCGGCTCACATGGAGACAGTTCTCTTCGTCTCAAAACTTTCCTCCCTTATCTCCCTGACGTTTCTCCTACCTGGTTATCCCCTCAGTCTCTGACCTCTTTCCCAATCTCTTTTGCTACCTTCCTTCCAATTCCTCTGTCTAGCCCCGAGTTCTTTCCCTGTCTTCCTTTGTCCCTCGTTTCCTTGCTCTCATCCACACAGGTTTTCAGCCACTGCCTCATGTATAGCACCTCCCAGATCTCTGGCTTTGGAGAATCTTTGTTCTGGGCTCCAAGCCCATTTCCTCACTCTTTGTTGGACATTCTATAGACCACCCCCCACACCTCCAATTCAGTACACTGATGTTATTTGTCAAAATCTGCTCCTTTCCTTCTTCTATTCCCTTCCTGAGTGAATGAAGTGATACCATTCAGCCTTTACTGTGGTGTGGATATTCAGATCAGGTCTGGATCTGAGTAAAGACTCATTGGCTTGAGACAAAGTTAGAGGGACAACCTGATTGTAAAACTTTAGTGGAAGTCTTGCGGTAGTGTTTGGTTATAAAATTATCATCCAGTTAATCCAGGATGTTCTTAATATTTGAAAAATTATCGAAAACAAAGTACAAAATGCATAAGTTATCTATTTGAAACTTTCAACAAGGCATCCAGTGACCCCAGTTTGAGAAATACTGGTTTAAGCCAGTGGTTCCCAAAGCATTGCCTGGCCACCGGGTGCCTCACAATCTCCTGAAGTGCTGACTAAAAATGCAGGTTCCTGCTCTGCCCCTGCCCCAGAGCTACAAAATCAGGATGGGCGTAAACTTGCACTTTCAATAAGCATGCTAAAGAGAATTTTTGTTGTAAGCCGATGAGCTAAGCAACCCAGATCTATAGTGTAAAACACATTGGTGAGCATGCTCTGGGCATATGGTGTTTTTTAGTGAGAGGGACTGAGGGGGCACTCAGCTGTTTCCACCCCTTCCTGTGCCCTGGGAGGTGGGCCCCTGCACCTTTTCTCTGTGGGCACCAGCTACAGCAGCCAGAGCTTGCAGGGCTTAGCCCCCTGTGGCAGGGAGAAGCTTATCTCCTTATAGGGAAGTGATTTGTAAGAAGACTCCCAGATGGAGGTCTTCTCAGATAGACCTAGCATTTTTGATATTTATTATTACTTTTCATTATTATATCAGATACTGCTTCTGTCCTAAAATATTTTGGAGAGAACCAAAATAAGTGTGACCCATTTACTTTTCTACCTGTAATTTTTTTAAAAGTTATGCTCTAGTCCCATATTTATGTGCTTCCATGAGACCGAATTAGTGAATCAAGCCATAAAGATCTTTGGACAGTATCTTTCTTTCACAATGCAGGTTTCAGAATCGGCATAAGGACTTATGCCCCTTCAATTGTAGCTGCTTCCCCCATGCCAGCTTTCAACAAGATGGACCAGTAACTACTGGATAAAGTCTGGCTTCTGTGAGGTTGTATGCAGTGTAAATATTTAGATGGGGGCACTGCACCTTCCATCTTATATTATTCAAAGCAGTTAAGCTACTTTTATGAGACTCTGCCCAGTGATAGAAGGTACTCTCCTGGTTTAGGCATCACAGAATGAGGCTGCCAGTAGCCAGTTCACCTCATTGGCTTTTACTCTGAAACAGTCACAAGGTTAGCATTGTCCCAGATTGCATATTGGTCTGTGTTTTAAATGGAGGCTTCAGGACGCTGGGAAGGTTTCCTTCTCAGTCTTGAAGAGAATTGCTCCAAATCTTGATGACCCAGCACTTACTATTTCAAGGGACAGATATTTTTGACACTTTACCTATTGGATGTATATATAGATCCAAAATGGTTGTTGTAATATTTTATTTACTTATTTACTTTTTGCGGTACGCGGGCCTCTCACTGTTGTGGCCTCTCCCATTGTGGAGCACAGGCTCCGGACGCGCGGGCTTAGCTGCCATGGCTCACGGGCCCAGCCGCTCCGCGGCATGTGGGATCTTCCCGGACCGGGGCACGAACCCGTGTCCCCTGCATCGGCAGGCGGACTCTCAACCACTGCGCCACCAGGGAAGCCTGGTTGTTGTGATATTTTGATGCCAATTCCTTGGGGATACAATGAACCCCAACTCCCTAGTAAATTTTGCCTGGGCACAGAGTGGGGCATAGATTAGCTCCTAAGATGGATCCAAGTCAAAATTGCCTGTAGAGGTAGAGTTCACAGATGGCAGACATTTTGGTGCCTCTAAGAAATAATGGCCCTATTTAGATGGTGATCCTGATTCTCTATCTAGTCCCTTTTTCCTTCACATAAATCATCCTTGCTTACCAATGCAGTCATGAGGCTTGGAGGGTATAATTCACATACCTCTAATTCTCAGCACCAATACTGGCTCCAGGGGATTCTCCCCTCCTTTCAAATGCTAACCTCATTTTCCTCTAAAGTCTGCGTGGGATACTCACAGTTATGGTCTCTGCACTTCTGGATTCTATCTTTGTAACCCCACAAACACAGATAACATAAATTTTACCCAAGGTTATGCCAGCCCCACCCAAGCAAGACCTTACCCATTCATTCATTCATCCTTCCTTGGATTCAACCAATATGGTATACTGCCTGCCTGACACTAGCAATATAGTAATGACCAAAGCAGACATGAATCCGTCCCTTGCAGGGCTTACATTTGGGTGGGTGTGGGGCTGACATTAAATAGGAAATCAACAGAGTGACGTGTTCTCTTGAGCAAGTACATGGTGATAGTGGAACTTAGATCAGAAGGTCAGAGAAGGAGGAAACTGAGGAATCAGCTGTGGCAAGAGATAACTTTTAAAACTTCTGGACAATAGAAAATGCAAAAGCCACAGGCAGGAAAGTTCTGGGAGCATTCTAGAAACTAAAAAAAAAAAAGTCTGTATAGTTAGAGTGTGGTAGGCAAAGGGAAAAATGGGGTTGGAAGGTTGGCAGTGCCCTTTCATGCCCAGACCATGGTGCAGAGTTTAGTCTTTATCCTACTTATCATAAGATGCCATTATAGTAGTTAAGGCATGAGATGGTGGTGTCTGGGAGAGGGAGGTAGTAATGAAGGTGGAGAGGAATGGATGGGTTTAAAGTATATTTTGGAGATTGACTTAATAGGACTTACTGATACGTTGGATCGGTGGTGGGGGTGACTTTATTCCCAACATCTCTCAAATTATATTTCAATTTTTGTCACCAGAATCGTTATAAGTAGATGCAAAAATACTTACAATAGGAAAAATACCCCAAACTTAGATGCTGTTTCTTTAGTCATTGAGCCCAGTTTTTTATGTCTGCTATTGGAAAATCATTCATTTGGGTTGTGCTGGCACTGAGTTGAGCTGTATATCTAGTATATTTTCATGGCCAAACATCTGGGGGTATAATGGTCATTAATGTGTTTTGGTGGTAGTGATATTTGAGTGGCTGAGATTGGAGCTTAGAGGAGGGTCAAATATGGTACTTGTGGAGGTTAAATAAGACATATAGTGAGGTAGGCAGGGATGGTGGACAGCAAGTTGGTTTTTTCTAAAAGAATTAAGTGTAAGTTTGGCTAGGGCCAGGAACTCACAAAAGCTTCAGGAGTCTAAAGTGCAGATCCAAATATGGATCAAAATTACACTAACAGACAAAAGAAAGACAGTAGCCTGCCAGAGAGCAGAGGTTAAAGTCAGAGAAAAGGCAGTTTAAGGCAGACACTCAAACTAGGGTCTGAAGTGAGGACAAGCATATCACTGGGTCTAGTTAACTTCAGCTCAAGCCTACGGTTGACCATTGTCTTTATCTGTGATTACTCAGTGCTTCCTGAGTTAACCCTATGTCTGTAATGGTCCTTCTGGGTTTTAAATGACCTAGGCCTGAGAAAGTGGTCCTCTTCTGCCAGGTAAAGCATTGATCCAGGACTCTTCTCTCTTCTTGTGGAAACTGGGGGCATATGACAGGGAGAGTGAATTGGGGGCTCAGTGGAACCATTTGTTTTTCTAGACAGTGTTTCTCAAAGTGTGGTTGGTGAACTATTTATATCATAAGCCATTTGTTAAAATACAGATTCCTAGGCTCACCCCAGGATCTCCTAGGAAGGGGCTGAGGAATCTGCTTCATTAAGTGGCTCCCCAATGAATACTTGGCACACCAGAATTTGAGAATTATTGTTGTAGGGACTGTGTTGAGGCTGATATCTCAAAGCCCTCAGAGTTATCTTTGGCAGGTTTTTCCTCTAGTGTCCCATCTTTTTCCAGGGCCTGAGCCAGAATCCTGCAAGGTGGGTTTTCTGATTGAGTTTAAATGTTAGTTAAAATGGCTTATGTGTGGGGTTTAGAATGAAATTTATACTGTTAACTCTGAAACTTCCACCTCCTCGTAGGAGAAGTAGAGGGAAGATAACGTGAGCATACCCTGGCCTTACCAGCTCACTCTGGAGGGTGCTCCTACTATCTCCCCACCCCACAAAGCCTCTGGAACAGAGAACTTAATAGGGTTGGCAAGGACACAGAGAGATAACCATTCATGTTCCCAGTAGTTTGGGGCCTCCTGGGTTAGAGGAGTCCTCCAGGTTGCCTCTGTCCATAGCTTGGAGAATCATGGGAGAGGGAGAAGTCCTGAGGGTGGGGTTGAGCTCTACACTTGCAGTCACAAATGGGGAATAGCAAGCTTAATCTTCTTACACAAGATCAAAAATTTCACTACCACTAATAAATAATTCAGTTCAAAGCTGCATACTCTGGTAAATAACAGTATTCTGGTTTATCTCTTCTCTTCTGGCTGGACCTCATTTTCTTTTAACTCTTGGCTGAACACTGAAATCTTGGGGGATTTACCTACACACAGAGCATTGCAAAAGCAGAATATGTTTTCCAAAACTATTTTTTTTTTTTTTACTTCCAAACTCACTTTTGTTTACCTCCCCTAGCAACTCTAGGAAATTTGATGCTATGTCTAAAAGCACAGAGGAAATCAAGTAAAGCAGAAGAATGGCTTTCATATTGATTTTCCCCACTCACTGTTAATGTCTGTTGCCATCCAGTGGTTGTGATGAAAATACCCAACCTCTACTTTTTAACCCCATCTCAAACCATCAGTATTTGAAACTTACAGATCTCCTGGGTTATGTCCCATATGTCCCATAGTTGCATAATTTTATGTTTTGCCTCTCCTTCTCTGTACCTTTCTCCTTTGTACTCTCCTTTGCTGATGCTAATTGGTCTTACTGTTAGAAATACTGGTGACGTAATTCTGAGCAAATTAGAAAATGACGATCTTGCCCTCAAGATGTTCTATTGCTACTTAGCTAAATATTGTCATATCTTTGAATGATTTTACAATGTCCACATGGCTGGACCATTTATATGGTGATTGATGATTTACATTATCATTCATTCATATTTTCCTTGGAATAAGCACAAGGACAGAGGTCCAAATAACCTGTTAGTTTTTACCAGAGTTAATTTTAAGCTAGGCCATTTGGCCTGTGCCAAAAAATATAGTATATAGGATTCATGAGCCAAAGTTTCATACTAACTGGAGTTTTTGGATCAACATCCTTCTTTTAAATTGAACTCAGGGTTTGAGGTACAGTCAGTTGTTCTAGGTGATCTTGCAGGGATAGAACCAGGATTTGAGATAAGATCTCCTGACTCTCATCCAGTGCCCTTTTCCAACTAAATTGCTTTCTGGATAGTTGACTTCTTTATAAGCAAACCTAAATGCTCTTCCGTGTGAAGTTGCTTTAGAATTTGGAGATTTAAGATTTCATATCTTAAACATATATTGCTGTAAATAGTTTTATAATGGTGCAATAAGGTGCAGCTAGTTTAAGTGAAAGTATGGTCAATGAGGTGGAAATTCAGTCCAGTCACCTGGAGAGGATTTAATTTTTTTTACATTTTAAGTTAGCCAAGTGATGGTTGAATCATTTTACACAGAGTCATAGTTTTCTCAAATGTTAGACATAAATAAAATCATAAATAACTTGGTTCTAGGTACTTTTGATATAAGTAAAATGGCCTCATTGCCAATTTGTCCCTTTTATTTTCTCTCTCTTCCCTTTGTTGGAGGTCCACATTTTAAAGCCCCTTTCTTATTCCTCTGAAAACAGAATCTTGAAATTTTGGGTAGATTTTATATAATCCACACATCTATGGTCTAATTCCAAAGCCAAAGATCTTGACTTTGACTTTGATTTCTAAAGCACCTGGTTCCTGTTGACCACATCTTTCCCTCAGATCCTGTTAGTATAGCCAAAAACACCAGAGACCATGTTGATAGGGAAATTCCTAGGGACTGATGGCAAAGTCCTCTTTGAAGGAGACACCTTTCAGATTTCAGCCTTACTGTTCATCTGTCAAATCCGAACTGATTTGCCTCTAACATGACGCATAAGATCATTCATTTGAACTGTAAGTTTTTATCTCTCCCATTGTATATTATATTTGTTCTTGTGATTTATATAATGCCCATTTTGTAACAAGTAAAGATGGGTCACTTTCTACCAAATTGATACTTCCTCTTCCATAGTGTAGAGTCATTGCTGGGTGTGACTGCTCAGTCAGAGACTGCATTTTCTAGCCCCCCTTGCATGTAGATGAAATTAAACCCTGATTGTTATGAATGGAATGTAAGTGGAAGTGATGTGAGTTACATCTGGGACAAGGTGGTTAAGGTGCAGTTATGCCTTTTCTTCCTTCTAGGCTGTAAGGGATGACAAAAGGGAAGGAACCTGGGCCTCTGAATGACTGTTTGGAGGAAAGCTGCCCACTAATGAACACTCACATTGATCTATTAAGTTAGCCCCAAAACAAATTTCTCCCATGTTAAGCCACTGAAATTTGGGGGTTATATGTTACCATAGCCAGCCTCATCCTAATATGATAACTCATGATGTAAGGGTGAGGTTGAGAAAGAAGACCTACAGTTAGAATGTATGTTGGACCATATGTCGCATAGTTGCACAATTTTATGTTTTGCCTCTCCTTCTCTATATCTTTCTCCTTTGCTGATGCTAATTGGTCCTACTGTTAGAAATACTGGTAAGGTAATTCTGAGTAAATTAGAAAATGACAATCTTGTCCTCAAGATGTTCTATTGCTGTTTACCTAAATATTGTCATAAAAACTGAACAAATCTTTAATAACCACAAGGTGAGTAGTTGATGCCTTCTGGAGTTCTGCAAAGTAAGAAACAGCCCTGGTGGTGGTCATCAGGTCCACCAGAAGAGAAGCACAAAAAGTTTCTGTGACATAGACCACTGGGAGAACTGGAGAAGTCCCATTGATTGGGCTAACCCCAGGCGAAATTGGGAAATAAGTACAGTATCTTGGGGTTCTCTGCCTCCCACAACTGGTGTGTTCCTGCCCCTCAGCTACTCAAGATCCCCACTTTGGAACCCAGTGCTCCTGAGCTCCCCCTGCTTCCCTTTCAAAAATGCATTTCCTGTATCCTGTTTCGTTGGGGTTCTTCATGCTCTCCATTTATAGAGTGTGCTGTAGAGGTTCAATTTAACAAAGCAATTCTTTTTCATGTGTTAGCGAGCTAGTGTGTGATCCCTTCTATGTAACAGAAGATCTCCAGAAGGCTCTGAAGGAATGAGCCACCCTAGGTTAGAGCTGGTCCACTCTAGGGAGTAGTTTCCTTAGTCCAAGACTCCGTTCTCAGTAGTAAGTATACTGAAACACAAATGTATCTGAATCTGGTATAAACCAGAATGCCTCTTTACAATTTACCTGGAGATGTATCAGGAGAACTCCACCCCAGTGTGGAGATCAGCTCATTGCTGCCTGAACATAGAATTGGGGCAAGAAGAGTAGATTGTTTCATTGGAAATTTCCACGACACTTTGGTGGCATGTGAACTGTTCTGTTCTCTAAGGACTTGGGTCCTCAACTAGAATCAGAACAGCTACTCCCTGAGCCCATGCCTAAGGTGCTTCCCCTCTCATGGCCCCTTGTCTAGAGTAACTTTCTCCAAAGTCTGTATTGTTTTGACTGCATATCCCCCTCTTCACTGGGACAAGGAATCGTGAGCCAGCTGGGTTTGCATCCTAGTTCTACCATTTATTACTAGCTGTGTGATTTGGGGCAGTTACCCTGTCTACTCTTCAATTTTTTCATTTGTTCAAAGGGGAGAATAGTACCTGTATCACAGGATTCTTGTGATGATTAATTTTGATGATTTAAGTAATTATCCTCTCATTTTATTACTACTTAAATATTTATGTTAATAATTTTACAACGAGATGGAGCTTTGGAAGAATCTAGTCCAGTTACTCATTTAGTACAAGAATTCTTTCATAATATTTCAGTCATCTTACGGGTTGTCTTCATATGCTACAGTTTGATTGGCTGCTTTCCAAAGATTTATACAAAGTTGACTTGATCTCACTAATTTGCTCTTTCCCAAGCATATTGTTGGACAGGTTGTCTCTGGGGAGGTTTCTTAAAGCCAACGGACCCGATTTATCATCTTCTGTGAGTAGTTTTTTTTCTCAAAATATATATGCTTAGGCCGTACTCTAAATATCCCAGAGCATACTCTTTGGGTATAACGTCATCTGTAGATTAGTACTTTTAGTATCCCTTGGGTGATTTAAAATGTCCATCCAGGGTGTACAGCCACTGAGTTAACCCCATCCATGGTGTATGGGCTCCCATTTGTTCTCTCCCCCCAGACTCTAGCATTTCATACTTTTTTGACTTAGTTTGAATTAGTCAGGCCATACTGCAGTGAGAAACCCCCAAATCTCAATGGCTTAGCTCAACAAATGTTTATTTCTAGCTCACACAAAATCAGGTGCTAGTTGATGGGGGGCTCTTTTTCATCCAATTACAAAGGGATCCAAGCTCCCTCCCTCCTGTGCCACTGAATATCCACATATGGTTTCTCAGGTTGCCACGTCAGGGGAAGAGAGAGCTGGAGGGGCACGTTAGCTCTTCAAAGCCTCCTCCTAGAGATGACACATGTAACTTTTGCTTATGGTCCATTGGCCAGAATGAGTAACATGACTCTCCCTTGATGCATGGGGCATAGGAGAAATTCGATGAGCATCAAGTCTTTATCACAGACCTCTTGCACAAATTATCTCTTATTATAGATCTTCATAGCATTTATCATTACCCAGTGTATTAAATATGCATTTTTATTTGTTTATGGCTTTTCTTTACCACTTAGACTTTAAGCTCTTTGAGATCACACACTTGCTTTCAGTGCTGTGTCTCCAGTGCCTACAATAGTGCCTGGTAAGTTTGTAGAGACTCAATAAACATTTGGTGACTGAATGAATGGTGACTCCAGACACACAGATGAAGCCACAGAAGTATATTATGAGATTTTATTATATGTCAGTGTGTTTTATAGATTGTGCTCTTTTCCAAGAGCTCATTTAAACGTTATTGAATCCAATGAAAGGTTAAAGAATAATAGGCCAGTTAGGAAGAGAACATTGTGTGTGTATCCCCTACTGTTACTCATGAACAGCATCACCTTCTTGGCTGTGTTCTTCTAGAGTGATCATCAGCCCAGGAAAGGGCATATAGAGTCAGCAGAGAAAGATGCTTTCTGAGGTTCAGCTGACAAAGCCAATAATAGATGTGAGTTGACAAAGCAGAAGGTGACATCACTGTAGGCCAGTGTTCAGCTTTTCTTTGCTGAGCCTATGGAATGTGTACAAGACCAGTCTCTTGAAACTTTATAACCCCTATAAAATGGGGACACTTTCTGCAGTAAATGCTTCTTGTTTTGAATATAGCAGAACCCAGTTAAAAACAAGGTTTGTCATTAAGGTTGTATTACATAGTGATTAAGGCATGAGCTCTGAAATCAGACAGATTTGGGTTTGAACCCTAGTCTACCACTTGCTGGCCTAAAACTTCCCAGGCTTCATCTGCAAAATATGGCTAGTAATTCCTACTCCCTTGAATTGTAATGAAATTTAAATTGAATACATTGAATGCTGTTTTTAAGGAGCTTAGGTTAGTAGAAGACCTGGCACATTGTAAATGGCAGCAATTGTTATCACGTTCCATGACTGGATCATGTTTTCTGTACTAGGTAAGTCTATACACGCAGGCTACTGTCAGTAATGGTGGTTACCAAGGATATAGGAGAATGTGAGGCAGCAGGGATGGGCTTTCCTTGGTGGATCAGCCCCTTGGCCTTCCAAGGCTGGCTGTATGGCAGGCCTACAGACCACAGCCACAGCAGCCTGGTCATGCACCTGAGCTCCATCTGCAGCTTGCCCTCCTTCTGTGCACTGAGGACTCCTGTTCTCCAAAATGGGGAGGATCTGAGTGGGCTGCTTCATCACCACCTGATGCTCTCCTGTCACACCTCACCTCATCAATATTTAGGTCAAGCCCCCAACTCTGGTTTGATGAGATTTCTCTCAACGCAGAATGACCAGTGCGGTAGCAGCTTAAGCAGAAATAACCGTTAGGGCTACTTTCCTTTAAAAGGGACTGAATTCACGGCAAACGTGTAATGTTGCAGATGCCGCTTTCTCCTTTCCCAAAGCATGACTGTACACAAGAAAGAAGATTCACCCCTCTGAGTTATTTTTATGGAAAACTACCTTCTGAACGGTCAGATTCTTTAGGACTATTTGAAATAACATTTGGGGGCAAGATTTAACCACATTCTCACAATGATAAACATGGAATTACCCCTTTACAGTAGATAGACGAACCCTTGAGGGTTTATTTGTTTCTTATATGAAATGCTTCAGATGACTGCTGTTTCTCTCAAAAAGCTCTTCCATTTTTGTTACATGCTTTCAGTTATCCGAAGCGGGAAGGCATCTTTGGCATGCTTCCAGTTCAGGGCAGTCTCTTGTCTGCCTGGTCTCCTACGGGCAGGCAGACTGGCAGCAGGCAGGGAGCAGGATTTATGCAGTATTTCTGTCTCCATCTAGGGAGGTTTCGTGCAACATCTTTGCTTATTTGGTGCATTTTGCTTCATCTTCTTTGTCCACCATTTTCATGCTTTCAAAAATAATTGTTCATCAGCTCACTCCAAAAATCCACACAAGGTATTTCAGAAGCACTGACAAAGACTTGTCATCCTTAAAATAGTATGTATTTTAATCATCCTTTAAGGAAGGCAAGATTAGGGTTGACCCTTCAAATATTTAACTGTTACCTGTGATTTGAATGAGTACTCATGCTTCTGTCTTTTTCAAAATATTTAAAATAGATTATTATAGAAAGTTTCATACATACATTGGAGGGAATAGTATAATGAACTTCCAAATGTAGATCTACAAAACTTAACAGTCATTACCATTTTTTCACATTTGTTTCATCTAATTTCGGGGGAGCATTTGAAAATTAAGTCATAGCCATCAATATATCTCCTCTCCTAAATGCTTCATTGTACATCTCTAAAAATAGGAACATCTCTTATGTAACCACAGGACTACTGTTACACCTAATGCCCAGTTCATATTCAAATTTCTTTAAGAATCCTCTAAATTTTTTGGTTGGTCACTTTTAATTAGCCAACGAGCAGATATCTCTCTTCTATTTTTCAACTATATTAACTGTAATAAGAACATGGAACAGTGGAAAGTTCCCTTGGTTTGTGTATTATATGATGATCAGTTGTGTTTGCTTTTTTCCCAATATTTTATTATGAAAATCTTCAAGCATACAGAATAGTTGAAAGAATTGTTCACTGCACATCTGTTTACATGGTTCTATTTTAAATTATTTCCCTTCCTTTTTGGGGGTGACTGGGACTTGATAGTTTTTATACCTCAGGCTCAGTGAGAAAGTGAGTATTTTATGGCTTCTTTTTAGGTGGAAGCCTTAAATAATATTTGCAAAGCAGATGGATAAGATACTGATTACTTTGCATGGTTTATAAATCTTGAAAGTATCTTCTCCAACTAGGTAGCCCATGCCAGCCTACAAATACTATTAAGCCTGACTTTCAATTGTCAGTATGTCTCTGGGGCATCCCCAGAGAGCCAGGTGCTGCACTGTTGACAGCAATATCACCATTGTGGGTTAAGCGAGAAAATGACAAGCCACCCCGTCTAATAATGAAGCAATTGGAACAGGCAGTGTGTTTACACCTTATGCAATGTCAGTTGTATTTCAACATTATCCAAAATATCATGCAAAGGTACTTGGAAAAGAGAAAAACAAATCTGGTTTTTAAAATGTCTGTCTGAGGGTTGCTGCTGTCGCTATGGAGATCAGAGAAGCAGATTTTCATGTCTTTACCACACGGAGCTTGTTTTTGAACAGATTCATGAGACTGAGCTTTTTTTTTCTCCTATTCTAGGTGGTTTTGTTAGATATAACCTTGCCTGAATAATATTAACATATCGTTTGTGTGAAAGCACATTAGATGCTAATGCTTGGAGTTGTTTTTAGCAGAATGGTGTAACAATACCAGATTCATTTTTCATATGCATGTTTTTAAATAGGCTGACTCCCCTAATCAGCATTAACAGAGAGCTCAGCTTGGAGCATAAGGAAATGTTAGTTTAATATTTTAGTGCCATCTGCTGTAAGTTTCATGGCATTCTACCCCATCTGGTCTATTTGCAACTATTCCTCCCCCTTTTTTTTTAGCCTTAATAGAATGCAGCAAATCTCTTTCCAAATCGTTTATAATGATTGGCCCTGTTTCTTCCTACTGATCACTGGCTGAGGCTTTTGTCAGAGGAATATGTTCCTTTGGCTCTAGGTATTACTCATTTCCTGAAGACTTCAGTTTCGGCTTAGTGTGATGTGTGCGTGTGTGTATGACAGTCAAGCAGTTAACACATTCCTAGACCTCTCTGCTTTATCTCAAATGACAGCCTGACTCTTGGTGAGTGAACATTTGTAAATTCAGAAACATCACTAAATAAATAATTATTGAAAGTCTATTAATATGCCAGGCTCTTTTCTAGGCACAGTGGGGGTCAGGGGGAGAGTGGAGAACAAAGCAGATGCCCTGCTCTCATGGAGTTCAGTTAGTAGAGGAGTTTAACAATATACAAGGAAGCACATATTACAGTATCACGCAGTGGTAAGTGCTGTGAATTAAAAAAATAAAGCAGGCTAAGGGGAACTATTTTAAATAAGATGGTCAAAGATAGATAATAGAATTAAAATATTGCAGTGAACACGTCTAACATTAAGGTCACTAACAAGGACAACAAATGTGCCCTCCAACCCTGTGCCTTGAGGCTCTTGTTAAAGATAGAGTCATCTTATTGTTAATCAGTTATCTTTCAACTGAAGCAGAAACATTATACAGATGAAAAATCTGTCCTTTGAGAGCTGTCAGACGGTTTCTGCTATTGCTGTGGAACTGGGTGGACCTTGCATTTGATTTAGGTGAGCAGTTCTGTACTTCAGCACGTGATTAGAGCTCCTATGTGTGTCCAGTTCTTTGCTAGGTTCCATGGGGACACCAGAGGATTTTAAGTCAGAGCCTGCTCTCCAGAAGTTGCTTTTAAGTGACTACTCCACCAACCCTCAACTCCTCCGGGGGATAGAGTAAATACAAATGGAAATTTAAATAATAACAGCAGGTACCATTATGATTAACGCTCACTACAAACGCTGTCAATCTTAAATGCAATCATACTGGGTGTCAGAGGAGGGAAAAGTGTTAAGATGCCCAGTGCATTTCTCTTTACCTACCCTCTTTAAAGATCAGTTTGAGCTGAACATTGAAGCTTATGGAGATTACTAATATTCCTTTCATTAGAAACAAAGGATTTTCTGAATTGTGTAATTTGAACTATGAACAACCCATGTGGATTCCAGTGTGTGTGTTTGCTCACATGTGCTCACGCACTTACATGTGCAAGTGCTCATTCATTCATTCAAGAATCAAGTCTCTGGCACCGACTACAGGTGCGTGATAGGGCTGTGTCTGAGGAAGCAAAGATAAGATATAGTCCTTGCCCACAAGGCATTTGTAAGGACAGACATAAAAACAAATTAATGCAATAAAGTGTTGTAGGAGCAGTAAAAGCCATACCTTTCCTAGGTCTGCCTACATTACCGATTTACATTGCAGTGATTGAGCCATTGTATGAGTATTCTGACCTTTCTGGGCTGATTTTCCCATATCTTAACAAATCTGGGGCAGGGAGAAGTATTTGAGGAATAATGATTCCTATCCCTTGAGGAGAAAGATTGAATTGTCCTGAAGTGATAACAGTATTTGTTTTGGATTGCTGTGAAATGAGCCACATAAATAGAATCATTGCTTTAATAGCTTGAGTACCATCATCAGATGCTGTAGTAATAATACACCAGTGGGAGATAAGCAAATGGTAAAAAGGTATGTTCTCCCTGTTTTCCTGTTTATACAATGTACTTGGAGTCACTGGATAACTTTAGAGACTCATTAGCCCCCTGTATAATTAGATATAAATGCTCACCTCAGTAGAGGCTGATCACAGTGTAGCTGTGAGGTGGGTGGGTGCTGTATTCACTCCTAAGTATGCACAGCTCCGCTGCCCTGTGCCTGGGAGCTTGTGGTAGCTTGCATGGAAGCAAAAGTAAAACTGAGTTTGGGAATAGGGGAAGGCTGTTGAATGTCTTATGTATCCTCTACTCTCTGGGTGCTTTTAATAAAGTTTTTCTAGGTATAAAGGAGGGATTTAGTCCATCATATTACCCTTACTGTATATAAAATTTCCACCCAGTAGAGTACCACTTTTCAAAGCCAGGAAAGTATTTGTTGGGCTAACAAAAAGCTATAAATGCTGCTTTTTGCTGAGTGTTTATATTGATGGTCCAGCTCTCTTCTTACCCACTTCTCCTCCCTTCCCCCAATATAATATGCTCAGTTGACATCAAAATGATATTTTTATGGTCTCTGGTGCAGCCTTTGTGAGAGGTGGATTTTCCTCCTGATTATTGTGTCAGGGAAAATCAGTAGTAGTAGCAGCAGCAGCAAGTCAAACTCCAGGACCAACACTGGCTCTTCTCAGATGCTTTCACTGTATTTCCATATCTTCTCTCACTAGCTGGCACTTTGAGTATTTCTACAATTTCCTTTACTTCTGTACTGTCCTTTACTTCTGTACTGTCTGCACAGGACAATGCTGAATTCAAAAAAGAAAAACCTGACCATCACTTCATTCTGTTGTAGGGACATCCTGTCAATGGAAACAAGGACTAGTGTGTAGATTCTACTGACTCTAGACCTTTGGAGTTCTAAAAGCTGACTCTTAGGTGCCAGAAGGTTTTCAAAGCTCGAACTATTTCTGTTTCTCCTTCTCCTGATGGCAGACCATATTGTACCCACTGCTCTTTCATTCCATCTTCACAAAGGCATAAGGAGTAGTTTCCCCTTATTCCCATCATTAAATATTGGATGGGATTTCTGAGCAATGTTGCATAATTTTCTCAGTACATCTTTGAATCTCGCAGAGATTTGACTATTTGAGTGTTGTTCATAAAAGGATTAGAATTAATGAATTTTTATGATGGGACCATGATATGGTCTGAATATTTGTTTTCACCTCCCCCCAAAATTCATATATTGAAATACTAATTCCCAAAGATTTTGGTATTAGGAGGTGAGGCCTTTGAGAAGTGCTTAAGAAACCATTGCCTATCCAAAGTCACAAAGATTTACTCCTGTGTTTTCTTCTAAGGGTTTTGTAGTTTTAGCTCTTACATTTAGGTCTTTGATTCATTTTGAGTTAATTTTTTTATTTAGTATGAGGTAGGAGTCCAACTTCATTCTTTTGTGTGTGGCTATCCAGTTGTTCTGGAATCGTTTGTTAAAAAGACTGCTTTCCATTGAAGTATCTTGTTATCCTTGCCAAAAAAACAGTTGACCATAAATGTGGGGGGTTTATTTCTAGATTATCAGTTCTATCCCATTGATCTACATTTCTAGCCTTATGCTAGTACCATACAGTTTTGATTAATGTAGCTCTGTTGTAAGTGAAATCTGGAAGTGTAAGTCCTCCAGACCTTTTCTTCTTTTTCAATATTGTTTTATCTCTTCTGGGTCCTTTGCATTCCATATGAATTTTAGAATCAACTGAAAAACAGAAACGGATAAAGATTGCTTGGACCTTGATAGGCATCCCTTGACAGGGATTGTGTAGTTTGGGGAATATTGCCATGTTAACATTATTAAGACTTTTAATTCATGAACATGGGCTCTCTTTCCATTTAATTATTTAATTTCAACACTGTTTTGTAATTATCTTTGCATAAGTCTTGCACTTATTTTATTAAATTTATCCCTAATTACTTTATTCTTTTTGATTCTTATCATACCACCACCGGTTTTCTTTTTCAGGTTGTTGTATTCCCTTTATTTTGAAAAATAACATTTACAAAATGTTGAGAAAATCACATGTTGCTAGTTAGGTTTAAAATATTTAAAAGGTTTGACAAGATATACTGTTCATTTAAGAGATTGAAAGGGCATTGAAGAATCAGTTATTTAGTAAACAGTCACAGAGAACCTCTTTGGGGCACATTTTTTAAAAATTTAATTTTGTTTATTTTTTTATACAGCAGATTCTTATTAGTCATCAGTTTTATACACATCAGTGTATACATGTCAATCCCAATCGCCCAATTCATCACACACACACCCCACGCCCTGCTGCTGCTTTCCCCCCTTGGTGTCCATATGTTTGTTCTGTACATCTGTGTCTCAAGTTCTGCCCTGCAAACCAGTTCATCTGTATCATTTTTCTAGGTTCCACATATATGTGTTAATATACGATATTTGTTTTTCTCTTTCTGACTTACTTCACTCTGTATGACTGTCCCTAGATCTATCCATGTCTCAACAAATGACCCAATTTTGTTCCTTTTTATGGCTGAGTAATATTCCATTGTATATATATACCACATCTTCTTTATCCATTTGTCTGTCGATGGGCATTTAGGTTGCTTCCATGACCTGGCTATTGTAAATAGTACTGCAATGAACATTGGGGTGCATGTGTCTTTGAATTATGATTTTCTCTGGGTATATGCCCAGTAGTGGGATTGCTGGATCATACGGTAATTCTATTTTTAGTTTTTTAAGGAACCTCCATACTGTCCTCCATAGTGGCTGCATCAATTTCCATATCCCACCAACAGTGCAAGAGGGTTCCCTTTTCTCCACACCTTCTCCAGCATTTGTTGTTTGTAGATTTTCTGATGATGCCCATTCTAACTGGTGTGAGGTGATACCTCATTGTAGTTTTGATTTGCATTTCTCTAATCATCAGTTATGTTGAGCAGCTTTTCATGTGCTTCTTGGCCATCTGTATGTCTTCTTTGGAGAAATGTCTATTTAGGTCTTCTGCCCATTTTTGGATTGGGTTGTGTGTTTTTTTAATATTGAGCTGCATGAGCTGCTTATATATTTTGGAGATTAATCCTTTGTCCATTGATTCGTTTGCAGATATTTTCTCCCATTCTCAGGGTTGTCTTTTCATCTTGTTTATGGTTTCCTTTGCTGTGCAAAAGCTTTGAAGTTTCATTAGGTCCCAATTGTTTATTATTTTTTTATTTCCATTACTCTAGGCGGTGGATCAAAAACGATCTTGCTGTGATTTATGTCACAGAGTGTTCTTCCTATGTTTTCCTCTAAGAGTTTTATAGTGTCCGGTCTTACATTTAGGTCTCGAATCCATTTTGAGTTTATTTTTGTGTATGGTGTTAGGGAGTGTTCTAATTTCATTCTTTTACATGTAGCTGTCCAGTTTTCCCAGCACCACTTATTGAAGAGACTGTCTTTTCTCCATTGTATATCCTTGCCTCCTTTGTCATAGATTAGCTGACCATAGGTGTGAGGGTTTATCTCTGGGCTTTCTGTCTTGTTCCATTGATCTGTGTTTCTGTTTTTGTGCCAGTACAATATTGTCTTGATTACTGTAGCTTTGTAGTATAGTCTGAAGTCAGGGAGTCCGATTTCTCCAGCTCTGTTTCTATCCCTCAAGACTCCTTTGGCTATTCAGGGTCTTTTATGTCTCCATACAAATTTTAAGACTTTGTGTTCTAGTTCTGTAAAAAATGCCATTGGTAATTTGATAGGGATTGTATTGAATCTGTAGATTTCTTTAGGTAGTATAGTCATTTTCACAATACTGATTCTTCCAATCCAAGAACATGGTATATGTCTCCATCTGTTGGGATCATCTTTAATTTCTTTCATCAGTGTCTTATAGTTTTCTGCATACAGGTCTTTGGTCTCCCTAGGTAGGTTTATTCCTAGGTATTTTATTCTTTTTGTTGCAGTGGTAAATGGGAGTGTTTCCTTAATTTCTCTTTCAGATTTTTCATCATTAGTGTATAGGAATGCAAGAGATTTCTGTGCATTAATTTTGTATCCTGTGACTTTATGAAATTCATTGATTAGCTCTAGAAGTTTTCTGGTGCTGTCTTTAGGATTCTCTATGTATCGTATCATGTCATCTGCAAACAGTGACAGTTTTACTACTTCTTTTCCAATTTGTATTCCTTTTATTTCTTTTTCTTCTGATTGCCGTGGCTATCAGAAGAAAAAGAAATAAAAGGAATACAAATTGGAAAAGCTTTTCCAAAACTTTGAAAAAGCTTTTCCAAAACTATGTTGAATAATAGTGGTGAGACATCCTTGTCTTGTTCCTGATCCTGTAGGTAATGCTTTCAGTTTTTCACCATTGAGAATGATGTTTGCTGTGGATTTGTCATATATGGCCTTTATTATGTTGAGGTAGGTTCCCTCTATGCCCACTTTCTGGAGAGTTTTTATCATAAATGGGTGTTGACTTTTGTCAACAGCTTTTTCTGCATCTATTGAGATGATCGTATGGTTTTTCTTCTTCAGTTTGTTAATATGGTGTATCACATTGATTGATTTATGTATATTGAAGAATCCTTGCATCCCTGGGATAAATTCCACTTGATCATGGTGTATGATCCTTTTAATGTGATGTTGGATTCTGTTTGTTAGTATTTCGTTGAGAATTTTTGCATGTATGTTCATCAGTGATATTGGTCTGTAATTTTCTTTTTTTGTAGTATCTTTGTCTGGTTTTGGTATCAGGGTGATGGTGGCCTCGTAGAATGAGTTTGGGAGTGTTCCTTCCTCTGCAATTTTTTTGAAGAGTTTGAGAAGGATGGGTGTTAGCTCTTTTCTGAATGTTTGATAGAATTCACCTGTGAAGCCATCTGGTCCTGGATGTCTGTTTGTTGGAAGATTTTTAATCACAGTTTCAATTCCATTCCTTGTGATTGGTCTGTTCATATTTTCTATTTATTCCTGGTTCAGTCTTGGAAGGTTATACCTTTCTAAGAATTTGTCCATTTCTTCCAGGTTGTCCATTTCATTGGCATAGAGTTGCTTGTAGTAGTCTCTTAGGATGGTTTGTATTTCTGTGGTGTCTGTTGTAACTTCCTCTTTTTCATTTCTAATTTTATTGATTTGAGTCCTCTCCCTCTTGATGAGTCTGGCTAAGGGTTTATCAGTTTTGTTTATCTTCTCAAGGAACCAGTTTTTAGTTTTATTGATCTTTGCTGTTGTTTTCTATTTCATTTATGTCTGATCTGATCTTTATGATTTCTTTCCTTCTGCTAACTTTGGGTTTTGTTTGTTCTTCTTTCTCTAGTTCGTTTAGGTGTAAGGTTAGATTGTTGATTTGAGATTTTCCTTGTTTCTTGAGGTAGGCTTGTATAGCTATGAACTTCCCTCTTAGAACTGCTTTTGCTGCATCCCATAGGTTTTGGATCACCTTGTTTTCATTGCCTTTTGTCTCTAGTTATTTTTTGATTTCCTCTTTGATTTCTTCAGTGATCTCTTGGTTATTTAGTAACGTATTGTTTAGCCTCCATGTGTTTGTGTTTTTTACGGTATTTTCCCTGTAAATCATTTCTAATCTTGTAGTGTTGTGGCAGAAAAGATGCTTGATATGATTTCAGTTTTCTTAAATTTACTGAGGCTTGATTTGTGACCCAAGATGTGATCTATCCCGGAGAATGTTCCATGCGCATTTGAGAAGAAAGTGCAATCTGCTGTTTTTGGATGGAATGTCCTGTAAATATCAATTAAATCTATCTGGTGTGTTGTGTCATTTAAAGCTTCTCTTTCCTTATCTATTTTCATTTTGGATGATCTGTCCATTGGTGTAAGTGAGGTGTTAAAGTCTGCCAGTAGTATTGTGTTACTGTCGATTTCACCTTTTATAGCTCTTAGCAGTTGCCTTATGTATTGTGGTGTTCCTATGTTGGGTGCATATATATTTATAATTGTTATATCTTCTTCTTGGCTTGATCCCTTGATCATTATGTAGTGTCCTTCCTTGTCTCTTGTAACATTCTTTATTTTACAGTCTATTTTATCTGATATGAGTATTGCTACTCCAGCTTTCTTTTGATTTCCATTTGCATGGAATATCTTTATTTTTCCCCCAGTCCTGTCGAAGTCCTGCAGTCAAATCCCACTAGCCTTCAAAGTCTGATTCCCTAGGAATTCCTCCTCCTGTTGCTGGACCCACAGGTTGGAAAGCCTGACGTGGGGCTCAGAACCTTCACTCCAGTGGGTGGACTTCTGTGGTATAAGTGTTCTCCAGTCTGTGAGTCAGCCACCCAGCAGTTATGGGATTTGATTTTATTGTAATTGCACCCCTCTTACCGTGCCATTGTGGCTTCTCCTTTGTCTTTGGATGTGGGGTATCTTTTTCGGTGAGTTCCAGTGTCTTCCTGTCGATGATTGTCCAGCAGCTAGTTGTGATTCTGGTGTTCTTGCAAGAGGGAGTGAGAACACGTCCTTCTACTCTGCCATCTTGGTTCCCACCTGTTATTTTTTAATATAATTTTATTAGAACATAGCCATGCTTTTTCACTTACATATTGTCTTTGGCTTTTTTGCTACAAGGGCAGAGTGGAGTAGTTGCCACTGAGACCATGTGGCCCACAAAGCCGAAAGTATTTACTCTCTGGCCCTTTACAGAAGAAGTTTGCTTATCTTTGTCTTCGAATATAATTTATTTTTGGAAAATGCCAATTCTTTTCTTTTTCTCCCTCAGAGATGCTGTGTGGTAAGGTGGAAGAGGAATCAGAGTTATTTTATTTAATGTTGAGAAATACAAATTATATTAGATAGGATGAGTTGTGGAGTTCGTGAGAGCTAGGTCCTATCCTGGGTCATCACTTCCTGTTTGATCTCTCTGAAATTGTTTCTTCTCGTTGAAATTTTCGTTTCCTTTTCTTAAGAGGGCAGGAAGTGACTTGCTAATGTCATATGTTATAGCATATGTCAAGAACTCTGAAGTTCTACCTTTTTGTCCATTTTCATTTCCACTGCTTAGAAGTTAAATCCTGACCAGGAGATATAAGCCAAAAGTTGCTTTTTCCCTACTTCCCTCACTAAATTTTTAATATCAGCTTGTTAGATGTGCCTTTATTATTTAAACCATTTTCTTCTTTCTCATAAAAAGTTAAGTGCAAAAAAATATGTTGGTTACTCAGTATTAGGTGATATTGGGAAAAGTTTTGATTTTCCCTAAAGAAAAATATGTTACCTCCATTTCTTAGTAATGGCATTCTAGCTTGGTTCATAAACATGTAGGACACATTTATATTAGCCGCAATGAGATGGAAAGCATAGCTGTTTCAGCCACCAAAAGCATTTCTCCTGCATTATCTATTTTGTTGGTATAGATGACGACAGGCTTCCAGCTGGGACAGATTCAAATGGCTTTCCTCTTGCTCCATTATTTGAATCTAGAAGAATGTTGACTATACCAAAATGGATCAAAATATTACTCAGCGACTCTGGTTGTACAGGTAAAATACAGACTTCCACTCACAACTGAAATTTTCAAAGTGCTTCAGAAGCGTGGTTATCTGGAAACAGTAATTATCTGAGAAACAAACCTTAAATCTAGTGCTTACATAGAGGACTTTCTCGGTCAATATTTTTTTTAGTTTGATTCGTAATGCTTTATAAAAAATTAGGTCTTGTAATCTGTTAATAAAATGACAGGCCATTATAACTACTCATTCTTTCAGTGGGACGTAATATTAGAAATGATCACTGTTGAGATGATGTTATCTTTTTCTAGAAATCAGGGAACCTCCATTTTTTTTTAACTTGACTGATCAAAGAGCTCAGGATCAGAGAGTTTCTGGGTTGGAAGGGACTAAAAACTTCATGCACATTTTGAGTGACAGGGAACTCACTGCTTCCAGGCTTACTTTCCATCCTTGGTCCATTCTTAAATTTATCTCATATGTTGATGATATTTATCATGGTTGGCACTTTGGAGGGAGATACTAGACCTTGCATTTTATTGCTACTAAACTTCATCTTGTTAGGTTAACCCCATTTTTCTAGTCTGTCAAGATTTGGGAGGATTCTTTCACTGAATGCATTTGCCGTCTCTGCCGATGCAGGGGACACGGGTTCGTGCCCCGGTCTGGGAAGATCCCACATGCTGCGGGGCAGCTGGGCCCGTGAGCCATGGCCGCTGAGCCTGTGCGTCCGGAGCCTGTGCTCCGCAACGGGAGAGGCCACAACAGTGAGAGGCCCGCGTACCGCAAAAAAAAAAAAAAACTGAAACAAAATTATTGGGTTGGCCCAAAAGTTTGTTCCAGTTTTTCCGTAAGATGTTACGGAAAAACCCAAATGAACTTTTGGGCCAACCCAGTACAACAGCCTCCCTTCTTTCACAATAAGGCCTAAGAATACAAAAGAACTTGTCCTTTTATTAAGTTATGCTACTGACCTTTTAAGTGGTGTCTTGGCCCTGGGAATGATGAGTGACTTGGGCAGAAAGCCATCTGAAGACACCAAGGTAATTCTGCTGTGGGCCAAGTCATTCATTTAGTTGGAATTGACTATGCATTTAGCAATGATCCTGCAGCTTTAAAAGCAAAGTCATTCTACCTGTGGCCTCAGCATAAAGGCACATGACCTTGTCCTCTGCCAGGCAGGTAAATGCAGGTATTAAATTGCTGTTGACAGTGGAGAAGTTGAGAAGTTTAAAAGTTAGCTAAATTGTTGGAAAGTTAGCTGAATAGTTGCTCTGACTTCAACTTCACAAGCTAAATCTTTCTAAATCTCCAGGGAAGCCAAGAATAAAATGAGAGCCCTAAGAAGTAAAATTTTTAAAACTACATTACATTTCTGGTAGCTTGCTATTCTTTGTCGCTCTTATCATGGTTTTAAGTTACAGATTTATCCCTGTGTTCATTCATTAATGAGTATATCCCTGATAGAGTATAAGTTCTAGGAGGGCATGGACCATGTTTTGTTTGTCATTGTTTATATGCTCACCACCTAGCACAGTATCTTCCTTGACCTGAAGGAACTCAGGATCCAGTAGAGGAAAAGTGACAGTTACTAGTTACTCCTTCTACCTTTGCCTCTTGAGCCCATAGTCTGGCATCCTTGTTGGTTTTGCACATATCAACCTAGAGCTGAATGTTCCTGGAGAGTAGTACCCCTAGTGAAGTTTCTTAAGACAAGGTGAGCGCCAGAGAAGAATCTTCCTTGGTGATACTTTTCTTTCTTGTCAACTCCTATTCAAAGGCAAAAGTGGAAGCAGCATTTATAGACAATGTGTCTGGGATGAGAAATAGTGGATCTAACTCACATATATTTTCTCTCAACCTCTCTTTGCCTGTCATTTAAACAATCAATAAAAAATTCCATTATGCATACATTTACTCTTTCACTTATTCAATAAACATTATTAAATTCCTATTATTTGCAAGCCCTGTACTAGGTACCACATGGAAATAACAAGTAAATAAAAATATGACAAACATAAGCATTTCCTTTCGGGGTGGTTCCCTCCAAGGCTGGGGGATGGTGTATTAGTGGATATCAAACTGGAAGGTTGACCAGGGTGACTGGGAGGATTTACCTGCTTGAAAGAGGTATACATGATGGCAGCTGAGACTACCTCTGGGTTCTGTTTCACCACTAGTCTGCCACCCTTTGTCTCTTCCACGTAAGGACTGCTTAAAATTACCCCCCCCACACACCTCATCATCTAATGTGTGGTCAATATATATAAGATTTGGGGCCAAGTCAGCATATCATTTGAATATTTTTATGGACTCAATCTGTAAAGTGCTAGAATTTTTCTGATATTGATAGGTAAGTAGACAGATGGATAGATAGATTCTATACAGTTAAATTGAAACTGCTTAAATAATGAAAGGTAGATTTAGGAATCAATAATTAAAGTCAGAGAAAAGAATTATTCTTAATTTATATGGATAAAACAGATGCTAAATTCTTTTGTCACCCACTAAATCAGTGAATTCTCCAGCTTTTTCTAGTTTATAAAAAATAAATCCCAGATCTTAGTAGTTTACAACGAGAAATAGTTTTTCTTCTGCACATTACATCAAGGTTTGGCTCTGCTATACTTTGTTAGGCTCGGCTCTATGTGTTCTTTCATTTTGGAACCCAGGCTAAAGGAGCAGTCCCTTTCTAGGACATGCTGTTCTCCTGGTACAAGGATGAAGCAAGGTAGCCCCAGCCAAGCCACACAGTCACATGAAGTTTCTGCTCAGATGTGGAAAATGAATGTTCCCTCACATACCATTAGCTGAAGTATGCCACACATAGCCAAGCCTGAAGTTAATGGATGGGTAAGCGGGATGAAAGGAGGAGCAAATAATGTAAACAAATAATTACACAGCCTACCAGTCAGCATTACAATTGTAGTCATGCTCCTTGGACTTTCTGGCATTCAGCTACATTGCTATAAAAAAATAATGTTCTGTTTTGAAAACAACTGCAAATAAAAACCTTTTAGTTCAGTGTACACTTGCGGAGATTTGTGAGGCTTTAACTTATATATAGTGCTATACATGAAACCTTAAAGAAACAGCATTACTGTAATCAGATCCTTTGATCCACATAGCAAAACTTTTGGGTTGTTTAAGTTCTTCCACAATTACTGGGATTGATAATTTTGTAACAGAGCAGAACCCTTCTGATAGGCCTTTAGGGAAAAACTAGGATGACCACCAAAGAACCATCCCAAGATGTAATATGCAATTTAAGTGGGCACCTAAGCTGGATAATGTCAGTGTTGCCCAAAATGAGTAAAAATGGAAATGATTTGAGAAACCATTTGTATTCTGAGCATTATTTGAATAATCTTCATGTCAGTGACTATTGTTGACATTAGAGTAAAATACTTTCTTGACATGTATAATTAAGGAATTTAATAAGTTTGTCAGCATTAATCAAAGTATCTTTCTGACCATGATGAATATTATCTAGAAAATGCAGAAATGTCCCATTTCAGACTAAACATTGATTGCAGAGAAGTCAGCTGTAGGTCATTTCAACAAATGCATCAATAATATAGTCATTCCAAATGCAGAATTTAGTTCAAGGTTTGAGAAAATATATTGCCAATCAGACTATTCCATATTATTTAAGACATTTTTAATATGCCATTGCTATGTCAGGTTGACCAGATTAATCCAGTCAGGTCTTGAGACATGAGACACTTTCCAGTCAACAGTGATAAATGTTGCCGGAGCCTAAGGACTTACAAAGAGCATACAAATGGATTTAATTATGTCTGTGAGAGTGAATAAGCTAAATCTTCTTTTAATCTGAAAACCTCAGTTTCTGCAGGGACATAAATAAAATGATTGGCTGTTAGTATACGACAGTAGTTTTTTACTCATGATAAGTGGAGGGAGCACACTCAAATACAGAGATACAAATTAATCACGTTCTTTATTATGATGATATGTATACTCATCAGTCAGTGAAAGGCCCCTCTCTTATTTTATGTTATTTGATTTTACCCCTTCTTTCTGCTTACTCAGTCCCATTCTCCTGTCCTTCGCATCACTCACTGTAATGGGAGTGATATACATTCCTTGGGTTTATGTATATAAACTAGATGTTTGGTATAAGTGTTTTTAATTTTAAAAAGCGATACTGTGCTACAATTCTCATTCTGTTTCTTACATTTTCTACTTCAACCGTGTTATTAAGACAGTGATACGTGTGCAACTAGTTCATTGCTTCCAACTACCGCATAGTATTTCATTGTGTGCATCCATCAGATTTCACTTATGCATTCCCTGATGATGGACTTCTAGGCGGCTTCCAATCTCGCACTGCTATTCATATACAACACTGTCATAAGCCTCCCACATGTGTCTTGTTATAAACCTATGGCAGAATTTCTATAGTCTATACATCGTTTGACAGGATTGCTACCTCATTAGTTATTTGCATACCTAATTTAACTAAATACTGCTAGGTTTTTCTCCAGATTGCTTGAATCAGTTTACATTCCTACCAGCCAGGCATGGAAAGGTTTTATTTCCTCTTCCTTTCCCCTTCTGTGCTTGCTAACATTTGGTATTATTTGAATTTCTAATTCTGATCGATCTGACAGGAATAAAAAGCTCTCTCTCTCTTTTTCTTAATTACAAGTGTGGTTGAGCATCTCTTTATATACTTGTTAGCTGTTCAGGCTTCCTTATATGTGAATTAGCTAGTCATATTTGGTTTTCCATCTTTTTCTTGTTTATTCTCTTATTGGTTTAGACCTTCCTCTAGTTTGTCACCCATTTGTTAACTCTGTTGTGCAGTTTGTTGAACAGAAATCCTTATTTTGACGTAGTCAACTATACAAATTTTTCACTTTGTGGTTTCTCCTTTTTGGTTAAACACATTTTCAAGACACAAAGTTATTTTCTTGCATTATCTTTTACTATCTAGATTTACCTTTACATTTAATTACTTAATCCATTTGTAGTTTACCTTTGAATATACTATGAGTTAAGAATCTAGCATTCTTCATATGTAATGAGTCGATTTTCTCAGCAGAATTTATTGGACAATTTATCCTTCTCCCACAGAACTGTGATACCACCTTTATCATATATCAAGTTTCAATCTATGGTTCTGTTCATGAACTCTCGATTCTCTTCCATTGGTTTAATTTTCCGTTCTTGTGTCAAAACATTTATTTTTATTGCTATTATAGTTTAGTTGTTTGCCTTACTATTTGCTAGGGTGAGTCTACCCTCTTTTCTCCCCCCAAATTGACTCCGTTTTGCATGGTTCTTTATTCTTACATTTAAGTTTTATAATACATTTTTTAAGTTCTAAAAAAATCATACTGGAATTTTTATTTTTATATCGCCACTTACTTGAGTCCTTTGTTTATTGGATTATTCAGTGGAGTTTAAAGTTTTCCTAAATAAAGATCTTGTACCCTTTTACATTAATTCCAGTGGTTTCCATTACTGTTATAAATTCAGCAGTCTATTTTTTGTTGGCTATTATTGGTATAGAGGAATGCTCTGTGTGTGTGTGTGTATGTGTACACATATATATTTTATATCTGACATATTTGCCAAACTCATGTATTAGTTCCATATCATGTCTGTTGAATCTTTTGGGATTTCTGTATAGATGATCATACTTGTCTTATGCCTAATCATAAAGGGGAATACATTTAAACTTTCTCCATTAAGTATGATTTCTATAATTTGATTTTTACATACAGCCGTAAGGAAGGAAATTTCCTTGTATTCCTACTTCTCCAATATTTTTCAGTCATCAGTAGGAATTTAGGGCTTCCCCAGTGGCACAGTGGTTAAGAATCTGCCTGCAAGGAAGGATTACAACTCCCGGCATGCCCCTGTGCGGTTGTCAGGAGCAACCACGGAATGCAGACTAACAGATTCACTGGAGTCAGGACTATCCACCAACAGACAACCAACCAACCATGGGCCAGGATTATTACTCTGTGCTCCAGATCACTTGCAATTCAGAAGATGCCCAGATCAAGAATGCGTGAGTGGGGACAGGAGCGAGGCTTTTGAGTTGTGCTGGGACAGGGCCCACCCTCATCTCTTCCAAACTGAGCTTTCCTGCACAGGCAAGGTAGACCTTGTTCCTTTTCTTGCTTCTTGCACACCTACTTCCTGGCTTTGGGCTGGGTCAGGGTTCCCAGTCCATCATCCTTTACCCTCTATGCCCTGTCTGCTCTCCTGCGTACCCTGGTTTTCCTAGCAATTAAATGGGAACAAAGGAGAAAAAAAAAGAATCCACCTGCCAGTGCAGGGGACACAGGTTCGAGCCCTGGTCCAGGAAGATCCCACATGCCGCGGAGCAACTAAGCCTGTGCACCACAACTACTGAGCCTGTGCTCTAGAGCCCGTGAGCCACAACTATCGAGCCCATGTACCACAACTACTGAAGCCCGCATGCCTAGAGCCCGTGCTCTGCAGCAAGAGAGGCCACCGCAATGAGAAGCCTGTGCACTGCAACGAAGACCCAACACAACCATAAATAAATAAATAAATAAATAGGAATTTAACTTCAAATGCTTTATCTGTGTCTAGTAAGATAATTGTGATTTTTCTCTTTTGGCCAATTAATGTAGTAAATTAAACTGATAGGTTTTCAAAAGTTAAACAATCTTACATTCCTGAAATAACCTCTGGTTTGATTAACTACTGTTTTATATAGCATTTTAATATATGTTGGTTAGTTACTATTTATTTATAACTTTGATATTCATGTCAATATTAACAATTACTGACACTTTCAGAACATTTACTCCATAACAGACACTGGCCAAGGACTTTACATATATTGACTCATTTTATCCTCACAACTTGTGACATATATACTAATATTTGTCATTCTCATTTGACTGATGAGGAGACTAAGGCACAAGGAAGTTAAGTAACATTCCCAAGGTCACATGGCTAGTCGGTGGTGAAGCTGCATTTGAAACTCAGAAAGCCCAGCCCTGGAATCTGTGTTCCTACATACTGTGCTTTACTGTCTCTCATAAATAACTGGAGCCTGTAATCATTTTGTCTTATAATGCCCTCATCTCATTTTGGAATCAAGATTATACTTGCAGCATAAAATGATGTGGATAGTTTTCCCTCTTTGTCTGTTTCTGGAACAACTTGAATAAAATAGGCATCATCTAGTCTTTGAAAACAGCCCGGTCAAAAAGTGGGCAGAAGACCTAAATAGACATTTCTTCAGAGAAGACATACAGATGGCCAACAAACACGTGAAAGAATGCTCAGCATCTCTAATTATTAGAGAAATGCAAATCAAAACTGCAATGAGATATCACCTCACACCGGTCAGAATGGCCATCATCACAAAATCTACAAACAGTAAATGCTGGAGAGGGTGTGGAGAAAAGGGAACCCTCTTGCACTGTTGGTAGGAATGTAAATTGATATAGCCACTATGGAGAACTGTATGGAGGTTCCTTAAAAAACGAAAAATAGAACTACCACGTGACCCAGCAATCCCACTACTGGGCATATACCCAGAGAAAACCATAATTCAGAAAGACAAATGCACCCCAATGTTCAGTGCAGCACTATTTACAATAGCCAGGACATGGAAACAACCTAAATGTCCATCAACAGAGGAATGGATAAAGAAGATATGGTACATATATACAATGGAATATTACTCAGCCATAAAAAGGAATGAAATTGGGTCATTTGTAGAGATGTGGATGGACCTAGAGTCTGTCATACAGAGTGAAGTAAGTCAGAGAAAAACAAACATCATATATTAATGCATATATGTGGAATCTGAAAAAAATGGTATAGAAGATCTTATTTACAAAGCAGAAATAGAGACACAGACGTAGAGAACAAACATATGGATACCAATGGGGAGTGGGGAGGTGGGATGAATTGGGAGATTGGGATTGACATATAAACACTAGTGATACTATGTATAAAATAGATAACGCATGAGAACCTACTGTACAGCACAGTGGTGACCTAAATGGGAAGGAAATCCAAAAAAGAGGGGATATATGTATATGTATAGCTGATTCACTTTGCTGTGCAGTAGAAACTAACACAACATTGTAAAGCAACTATACTCCAATAAAAAAGAAAATTACTAAAAAAAAAACGTATGGTAGAACTAAAATGTAAAACCACCTGGAATCTATGGGTTTCTTTTTAGAGGAAGTCTTTGATTGCTATTTCAATTTCTTTGAAGACTACTGTTTAGCATTAAGATTTCGACTCTTTTTTTGGTACTAATTTGTACTATATTTCCCCCAAATGTATCCATTTTATTCTAGTTTTCATATAATTGACGTATAGTTGCCCATAATATTATTTTGTAATCTCTGTTGTGTTTGTAGCTATTTCTTGTCATGTTGCATTTTATTTGTTTCTTCTTTCTCCTTTTCTTGATCAGTCTGTCTTATTTATCTTTTCAAAAAAGCAGCTTTTGGTTTTTCATTTTCCCCCTTTTTGTTATTTTCTTCTGTATTTTATTGATTTATTTTCATACTGATATTACTTCCTTCTCTCTTATTTCTTTGGATTTTTTTCTGTTGCTCTTCTAACACTTGAGTTGAAAATATAGCTCATTTATTTTTACCTTCTTATATTCTGACTAATAATTTTAAAATTCTCACAAATTTTGACATGTGTTTTTCACTGTCATTCAGATGTAAGTTTTCCCTTATGACTTTTAATTTTATTACATTTTGGTTAGTCTTGAATGTCTATAACGTTGATTCTGTGGGATTTATTAAGGTTTTCATTGTGTCCTGGCAAGCAGTTTATTTTTGTGAATGTTTCATGTATTCTTAAAGAAAACAATATATATATTCTCTGTTGGATGTAAAGTTCTCTATTAGTTTGAACTAAATTATGATATTTAAATCTTATATAACTTTGTTAATTTTTGTGTGCTGTGCAGGGTTTATTAAACTTTCCAGTTTCAATTTTTGCTTAATCTATTTCACCCCATAGTTTGATCAATTATGTTTTATATATTTTGAGATCCTAGCTTGGGCCTCTCATAGTAAGCCTAAGGAGTGGCAAAGAGAATGTTCTTCAAAGTAGAAGGCTCTGCTCTTATGGTCTGGACTTGATGGTCCCTCTTGCCCCACCACCTCACTACCAACCGCCTGTACCCTGTCACTCAACCATAGCACCACCAAGTGACTTTAGCTTTCTGGGAACCTCTCCCCCTAGAGGATGGGGGAATGCTCTGGTGCCACCCTGAGAGGTGAAATTGCTGTTTTTCTGCCTCTGGTGACCTATCCCAGGGCAATAAGGGGAGAAGAAAACTGGGAAGCTCCATTCCAGTCTTTCACTTGTGGTTTCCTATCCTCTCGCTCTGGACTCCTGTGTGCTGTGCATACTGGAACCCAGACACTACTCTCCTTTGAAGGATTTCTCAGTCTGTATATGAGTTTCCAAGGTGCATCAACCTCCTTTTTTTTCTATGGCATCTCCAGGGTTGGGTTTGAAAGATGGAACAAGTAGCTAGTATTAAGTTCAGAATCTCATTAGGCTACTTTGTGTTGTGTAACCAGTAATTTGCATATCTAACTATAAATTGACTCTTAATGTTGGGGCTTGGCTGTCAATATTGAATATTGTAGAGGGTATAAGAATATAACAAATTTTCTTTTCAACCTGAAGCTTTGAGGTTCTAAGTCACCATATGGCATTTTCTCAGTTTTGTAGTTGATGTACTGTAATGTTTTTGCACTGTGCAAATCTTCAGAATTATTTTCAGAAGCTTGCAATTAATGCTTCTTGAAAAAGATATTTAATTATCCTTTGTCATATAAAATATCTTGTGATCCAATTCTGATTCTCAAGAGAAGTATATACTGTGTATAAGTTTGTACACACACACTCATATATGTTATTTCTTCCCTCCATTCTTGTGGTGTTTGCCAATCTTTTATGCCCACTGAGAGTGATTTTCCTCTCCTTCCCACCTGTCCTGAGCTATGGCTCTCCTTGTTTCCAGATAGGTAATCTACTGCATTTAAATGTCATGCTAGTATTACCTTTGTTGAGAGTTGACTATGATCGATATTTTATTGAAGTAAAAAAAAAAATTCTGATTTAAAAAACTGGGGAACTGAGGAATAAGAGCTGAGTAACAAAACACCTAACTGAAGAAGGCAAATGCAAGGAAGGCCCTATACTGAAAGATGGTGTTTAGAATTAAAGTAAGGTTTCAGAACCAAAGGGACCATTTGCTTTGGGATGCATCTCTTTTAAACCAGATTGAGGTGTGTACAAAGGTGAAGGGAACTGAAGTGTCATTCTGGTTCTGAGCATATCCTGTGTTCATCAGAAATCATCTTTGGATGTGTCAGCATGAAGCAGACTGACTTCCTTTTTTGGCTGAACTCACTTACCTGTGGTAGTATTGACTAGCCTTTGTTTGGATTTATTGCATGCATTTTTCTGTAGTAGCATTGTCTGAATGAATTATAGGCAAAAGTAAGGCACAGGTAGAAGAACAATTTTGGGCAGCATCCGTATTGAATTGGGCTACTAGAGTTAAAGCATACTTTGTGCAAAAGAGTCAAAACAGGAGCCATATTCAATTAAATGGACATAGAAATGTGCATTAATAGTCTAGAAAATGCTGCAGAAGGTGAATTGTGCAAAAACTGATCAAGGTTGCTCATTTGTTTCTTTCTGGTCCTTTGCTTGGCTCTTGCCCCCTACAGGCTGTTCTGGCAGGTACAGAAGCATGATTCAGAGGCTGCGATCATTCATCGTCTTCCCAGTGCTCTCAGTAAAATCTGAGCTCCTTGCTGTGACTTAAAAGATCCTAGAAGATCTGATTTCTGTCTCACTCTCTGACCTTACTTCATACCACTTTCCTTCTCATGCACCATTTTCCAGCCACACTGACCTTCATGTTTCTCTAGCGTACCAAGTTTGTTCCTATCTCAAGGCATTGTACTAACATTGTTCTCTTTGCCCAGCATTTTCTCTGTTCCTGATTTCTCTATGGCTCTTTCTATCTTTTTATTCTGTTCTCAGCCTACATGACACCGCAGAGAGGCCTTCTGTGACCACTAAATCTAAAGTAGCCACTGGGCTAGTTGCTTGTACATTATCCTATTTTAGTTCTTTCTCTAAAATAGATTTACTAAACTCTGGGAAATCCAGTAGGGTTCTAGTTATATAATACACATAAGTCCTCCCTCTCTATGTTAAAAAGGTATTTTATGCGGGACACCCCGATTTTCAGATAGTGGTACAATCCTGTGATACTAAAGATAATTTTAGAATACTTAAATATTAATGCTGGGAAGAAATTTAGAAAATCCCTATTAGCCCTCTTCACTTTAAAAATGAGGAAAACCGGGCTTCCCTGGTGGTGCAGTGGTTGAGAGTCCACCTGCCGATGCAGGCTACACGGGTTCGTGCCCTGGTCTGGGAGGATCCCACATGCCACGGAGCAGCTGGGCCCGTGGACCATGGCTGCTGAGCCTTCGCGTCCGGAGCCTGTGCGCCGTAACGGGAGAGGCCACAACAGTGAGAGGTCCGCGTACCGCAAAAAAAAAAAAGAGGAAAACCAACACAAAGATGTTAAGTGAGTTTCCAAATAATTATAATTGAGTTATAGCAAAGCCAGGAATGGATATGTATTAATAAAACAATGGTTACATCTTCAGAGGAAAGATTGACAACAGGGTTAAATTGTACCAGGCTTTAGAAGATATCCAGAACTGTTTGAGGGGCTATCAGTTTATGATGACAAAGCAAGCAGTTGTGCCCACCTCTGCTCCCTCCCATTTTCCCATTGAGATGACAGAAAATATTTTTTAAATAATACATTTATATAATCACTGGAAAATAAGAACTAGTGAAATCAGTGGACAAAGAAGTTTTGAAGAATTTCTGAAAAACAGAAAGCAGATTGAATTGAATTGGCAATGGAATTGCAGAGGAAATCCAGACATCAGCTCTTGGTGCAGTTCATCCCAAGAAAACCTAGAAAGGCTCCCAGTTTAACAAATACCACAGGCAAGGTGGGATAGGGGACCTTCCTGTGTGCATCGGTGTGAGACAACAGGACTCACTCCCATCCCTAAGTAGAGCTGGTGATGGAACTTGAGACCTTTGACTAAAGCTAGAGAACACTTTCTAAGGAAAGCACTCCTTCCTGCTGGGGAGGGCATCTTGAAAGAGAACTCTGGTTTCAGGGAGACATAACAAAGAGAAAGAAACTCCAGACCTCCACAACAGATACAGAGGGAGAAGAAAAGAGAGGATAGGCATTTTCTTCCAGAAACACTAAACACTTCCAATCCCAAACTATAGCCCTCTTGCTTTGGTAATTGGGAGCCCTGGGTCTATGAGCCTGTTGCCTGCACACATACCTAATAGCAGTGCTTCTTAACTGAACTGTACATTAAAATACCTGAGGAGCTCAAAAAACTACTGATGCCTAAGCCCCACTCCTGATTTAATTGGCCTAGGTCAGGACCTGGGCAACTGCATTGTTAAAAATATCCTGATGATGCTAAGATGTACATAAGTTTGGGTTTTTTTTTAACATCTTTATTGGAGAATAATTGCTTTACAATGGTGTGTTAGTTTCTGCTTTATAACAAAGTGAATCAGCTATACATATACCTATATCCCCATATCTCCTCCCTCTTCGGTCTCCCTCCCACCCTCCCTATCCCACCCCTCTAGGTGGTCACAGAGCACTGAGCTGATCTCCCTGTGCTATTTGCCTGCTTCCCACTAGCTATCTATTTTACATTTACTTATAGTATATATAAGTCCATGCCACTCTCTCACTTCATCCCAGCTTACCCTTCCCCCTTCCCGTGTCCTCAGGTCTGCGTCTTTATTCCTGTTCTGCCCCTAGGTCCTTCAGAACATATTTTTTTTATTTTCTTTAGATTCCATATATATGTCCTACCATACAGTATTTATTTTTCTCTTTCTGACTTACTTCACTCCGTATGACAGTCCCTAGGTCCATCCACCTCACTACAGATAACTCAATTTCATTTCTTTTTATGGCTGAGTAATATTCCATTGTATATAGGTGCCACATATTCTTTATCCATTCATCTGTCGTTGGACACTTAGGATGCTTCCATGTCCTGGCTATTGTAAATAGAGCTGCAATGAACATTATGGTACATGACTCTTTTTGAATTATGGTTTTCTCAGGGTATAGGCCCAGTAGTGGGATTGCTGGGTCATATGGTAGTTCTATTTTTAAGTTCTTAAAGGAACAACCTCCATACTGTTCTCCATAGTGACTGTGTCAATTTATATTTCCTCCCACAGTGCAAGAGGGTTCCCTTTTCTCTACACCCCCTCCAGTGTTTATTGTTTGTAGATTTTTTGATGATGGCTATTCTGACCTGTGTGAGGTGATAACTCATTGTAGTTTTGATTTGCATTTCTCTAATGATTAGTGATGTTGAGCATCCTTTCATGTGTTTGTTGGCAATCTGTGTATCTTCTTTGCAAAAATGTCTCTTAAGGTCTTCTGCCCATTTTGGGATTGGGTTGTTTGTTTTTTTGATATTGGGCTGCATGAGCTGCTTGTAAATTTTGGAGATTAATCTTTGTCAGTTGCTTCACTTGAAAATATTTTCTCCCATTCTGAGGGTTGTCTTTTCGTCTTGTTTATGGCTTCCTTTGCTGTGCAAAAGCTTTTAAGTTTCATTAGGTCCCATTTGTTTATTTTTGCTTTTATATCCATTTCTCTAGGAGGTGGGTCAAAAAGGATCTTGCAGTGATTTATGTCATAGAGTGTTCTGCCTATGTTTTCCTCTAAGAGTTTTAGAGTGTCTGGCCTTACATTTAGGTCTTTAATCCATTTTGAGTTTATTTTTGTGTATGGTGTTAGGAAGTGTTCTGATTTCATTCTTTTACATGTAGCTGTCCAGTATTCCCAGCACCACTTATTGAAGAGGCTGTCTTTTCTCCATTCTATATTCTTGCCTCCTTTATCGAAAATAAGGTGACCATATGTGCGTGAGTTTATCACTGGGCTTTCTATCCTGGTCCATTGATCGATATTTCTGTTTTTCTACCAGAACCATACAGTCTTCATTACTATAGCTTCGTAGTATAGTCTGAAGTCCAGGAGCCTGATTCCTCCAGCTCCGTTTTTCTTTCTCAAGATTGCTTTGGCTATTCAGGGTCTTTTGTGTTTCCATACAAATTGAGAAATTTTTTGTTCTCGTTCTGTGAAAAATGCCATTGGTAGTTTGATAGGGATTACACTGAATCTGTAGATTGCTTTGGGTAGTATAGTCATTTTCACAATGTTGATTCGTCCAATCCAAGAACATGGTATATCTCTCCATCTGTTTATATTATCTTTAATTTCTTTCATCAGTGTCTTATAGTTTTCTGCATATAGGTCTTTTGTCTCCTTAGATAGGTTTATTCTAGGTGTTTTATTCTTTTTGTTGCAGTGGTAAATGGGAGTGTTTCCTTAATTTCTCTTTCAGATTTTTCATCATTAGTGTATAGGAATGCACGAGATTTCTGTGCATTAATTTTGTATCCTG
>NW_020175662.1:555857-597470 GCF_003031525.2 Neophocaena asiaeorientalis asiaeorientalis
CTTTTTCATTTCTAATTCTACTGATTTGAATTTCTCCTGTTTTTTCTTGATGAGTCTGGCTAATGGTTTCTCAATTTTGTTTATCTTCTCAAAGAACCAGCTTTTAGTTTTATTGATCTTTGCTATCATTTCCTTTATTTCTTTTTCATTTATTTCTGATCTGATCTTTATGATTTCTTTCCTTCTGCTAACCTTGGGGGTTTTTTGTTCTTCTTTCTCTAATTGCTTTAGATGTAAGGGTAGGTTGTTTATTTGAGGTGTTTCTTGTTTCATGAGATAGGATTGTATTGCTATAAACTTCCCCCTTAGAACTGCTTTTGCTGCATCCCATAGGTTTTGGGTCGTCGTGTTTTCATTGTCATTTGTTTCTAAGTATTTTTTGATTTCCTTTTCGATTTCTGCAATGATCTCTTGGTTATTAAGTCATGTATTGTTTAGCCCCCATGTGTTTGTATTTTTTACAGATTTTTTCCTGTAATTGATATCTAGTCTCATAGCGTTGTGGTTGGAAAAGATACTTGATATGATTTCAGTTTTCTTAAATTTACCAAGGCTTGATTTGTGACTCAAGATATGATCTATCCTGGAGAATGTTCCATGAGCACTTGAGAAGAAAGTGTATTCTGTTGTTTTTGGATGGAATATCCTGTAAATACCAATTAAGTCATCTTTTTTAATGTGTCACTTAAAGTTGTGTTTCCTTATTTATTTTCATTTTGGATGATCTGTCCATTGGTGCAAGTGAGGTGTTAAAGTCCCCTACTATGATTGTGTTACTGTCACTTTTTCCTTTTATGGCTGTTAGCATTTGCCTTAATTATTGAGGTGCCCCTATGCTGAGTGCATAAGTCTTTACAATTGTTATATCTTCTTCTTGGATTGATCCCTTGATCATTATGTAGTGTCCTTCTTTGTCTCTTGTAATAGTCTTTATTTCAAAGTCTATTTTGTCTGATATGAGAATTGCTACTGCAGCTTTCTTTTGGTTTCCATTTGCATGAAATACCTTTCTCCATCCCCTCACTTTCAGTCTGTATGTGTCCCTAGGTCTGAAGTGGGTCTCTTGTAGACAGCATATATAAGGGTCTTGTTTTTGTATCCATTCAGCCAATCTATGTCTTTTGGTGGGAGCATTTAATCCATTTACGTTTAAGGTAATTATCAAAATGTATGTTCCTATTACCATTTTCTTAATTGGGTTTGTTATTGTAGGTCTTTTCCTTCTCTTGTGTTTCCTGCCTAGAGAAGTTCCTTTAGCATTTATTGTACATCTGGTTTGGTGGTGCTGAATTCTCTTAGCTTTTGATTGTCTGTAAAGGTTTTAATTTCTCTGTCGAATCTGAATGAGATCCTTGCTGGGTAGAGTAATCTTGGTTGTAGGTTTTTCCCTGTCTTCATTTTACGTATGTCTTGCCACTCCCTTCTGGCTTGAAGAGTTTCTCTGAAAGATCAGCTCTTAACCTCTTGCAGCTTCCCTTGTATGTTATTTGTTGCTTTTCCCTTGCTGCTTTTAATATTTTTTTCTTTGTATTTAATTTTTGATAGTTTGATTAATATGTGTCTTGGCGTATTTCTCCTTGGATTTATCCTGTATGGGACTCTCTGTGCTTCCTGGACTTGATTTGACTATTCCCTTTCCCATGTTAGGGAAGTTTTCGACTATAATCTCTTCAAATATTTTCTCAGTCCCTTTCTTTTTCTCATCTTCTTCTGGGACCCCTATAATTCGAATGTTGGTGCGTTTAATGTTGTCCCAGAGATCTCTAAAACTGTCCTCATTCTTTTTTCTTTATTCTGCTCTGCAGTTGTTATTTCCACTGTTTTGTCTTCCAGATCACTTATCCGTTCTTTTGCCTCAGTTATTCTACTATTGATTCCTTCTAGAGAATTTTTAATTTCATTTATTGTGTTCTTCATCCTTGTTTGTTTGCTCTTTAGTTCTTCTAGGTCCTTGTTAAACGTCTCTTGTATTTTCTCCATTCTAGTTCTAAGATTTTGGATCATCTTCACTATCATTACACTGAATTCTTTTTCAGGTAGACTGCCTATTTCCTCTTCATTTATTTGGTCTGTTGGGTTTTTATCTTGCTCCTTCATCTGCTGTGTGTTTCTCTATCTTCTCATTTTGCTTAACTTACTGTGTTTGGGGTCTCCTTTTCATAGGCTGCAAGTTCATAGTTCTTGTTGTTTTTGATGTCTGCCCCTAGTGGCTACGGTTTTTTCAGTGGGTTGTGTCGGCTTCCTGGTGGAGGGGACTGGTGCCTGTGTTCTGGTGGATGAAGCTGGATCTTGTCTTTCTGGTGGGCAGGACCACATCCAGTAGTGTGTTTTGGGGTGTCTGTGACCTTAGACAGCCTCTCTGCTAATGGGTGGGGCTGTGTTCCTGTCTTGTTAGTTGTTTGGCATAGGGGTCCAGCACTTTGGCTTTCTGGTTGTTGAGTGGAGCTGGGTCTTAGCATTGAGATGGAGATATCTGGGAGAGCTTTCGCCATTTGATACTACGTGGAGCTGGGAGGTCTCTGGTGGACCAATGTCCTGAACTCGGCTCTCCCACCTCAGAGGCACAGGCCTGACACCCGGCCAGAGCACCAAGACCCTGTCAGCCACACAGCTTGGTGTGCCCAGTGTCAGAGAATTCAATACCTGTGTGCTCCCTCAAAGTGAAGAAAAGCAAAGACTGGTTTAGGTTCTGAAATGAAGCTTATTTTCTGAGATTCTTTAGAAATGCAGCAAATCTCTCCACATACCGTGAGCTGGAGCATCCCATGACAGCTCTAGTTAGACTCCTCCCCGTTTTCCTCCACTTCATGTGCACATGCGCTCCAGACCCTCAGTAGGATGCCAGTTGCACAGGCGCAACAGGTCCCTCCTCTCAGATGTACTTAAGTTTGAGAATCACTTCCTGTCTGGGGAGGCTTGCCTGTTAGAAAAACATGTGTATCATTAGCATACAGACTGCCTTCTCAATTGTGTTCTTCATTCATCAGTAAGAATCACAATCAAGATCACCACATTTTGGTAAGTATAATTTCATGTAAGTTACACCTCAATAAAGCTGTTTTTAAGAAGGTAAAAAGGAAAAGAAATCACTGGTGACAGTGTTCAGGACACACTACCCTAAAATATGGCACCTTGGCATATTGAATATTTCAAGCTGAAAGGATTTGAGAAATGGCATGTGTAGGAAGGACTTTCTGACTTTCCCCTGAAGCAGGTCATAAGACTCTCAAGTGAGTGGTACCCTGTGCATACCTGGAGGTAAGGAGCATCCTTATCTCCAAAGACAAAGGGACACAGAGAGGAGTCTGAACGAATAGGCCTTGCTAAGTTTCCCCCAGTGTACACTTACCTCATACTCTTTGCCCTATCATATCTTTCCATGACTATGTAGTCTTCATCAAACCTGGTTAAACCAGGTTTAACCATTTCTTCGAGTCTTCATTTCCTTACGAAGACTTCCTGTAACATAAAACTTATATTAAATAAGTTTGTATGCTTTTCTCCTGTCTTTGTCAGCTTAATTTTCAGACCCAGCCAGAGACTCAAAAGGGGTTGAGGAAATCTTTTACCTCCCCTACACCAGCTTTTGAGGAAAACTAACAACATGAAAGGAAACTGAGATGTGAAACAACTATTTTAAAAGGACAAATGGATAATTGGCCAAAAGGAAATAGAGATAAATCAAAGAAAATGGGTGGAAGGGGTGGAAGAATATTTTAAAAGCTATAGTTAGTATCCTTACAGTGATTAGAGAAAGGTATTTCAACCACAAAATGAAAACAAGGTGCTGTGAATGAGGGACAAAGGAGAATGAGTTCCTCAGAATTATAAATATGATGTTTAAAAATCCAGTGGTAGCATGAATTGTAGAATGATAGATAAGACTAAAGACCAAGCTGGTGATCTGAATTTGGTATCAAGGAACTCTCCCTGAAGGGTAAAACAAAAGACTTAAAAGGTGAAAATCACCAAAAATGTAAAAGGCCTGGAGGCTACACTAGAAGGCCCATCATCTAATCAGAGTTTCAGAACAATGGAAAGGAGGAAGTAATAATAGCCAAAATACTAATAATAACAGAAAAAGAAAATTTCCTTGAGGTTTAGAAAGACATGAATCTTCAAGCTGAAAATAACTACCAAGTATGGAGTGAATGGAAGGAGACGCATAGCTAGACATGATCTGTTGAAATTTTAGAACTGTAAGGATAAAGATACTTTTTAATATTCCAGAGTGCGGAGATTGAAGGAAGAATAGAGAATGAAGAATAAAGAATGAAGGAATGAAAATCTGTCCGATATTATATTTCTTATCAACAGCACTATACACAAGAAGACAGAGGAACAACGATTTCAGATTTGTGTGGAGAAATGATTTTAAGCCTAGATTTCTATACTCACCCAAACTATTTTTCACGTAAAAGAGCAAAATCAAGATATTTTCTGTCTTGCAGACTTTGAAAGTTTTTCCACTCAAGTACCCCATATGAAAAAAAATTCTCAAGGACAAAACCTCAACAAAACAAAAGTAAACTCAAGGAAGAGGATGGAGCAAAATATAGGAAAGAGTGGTAGCTGAATATGACCTATAAAAGCAAAGAAAGTTGAAAAGAAATTAGTAGAAAATGTATTCCTAATGATTGAACCTTTTTCCTGTTGACCAGTGGGGCGTTTAGTGATATACATCACATGCCCTTTCTTTTAATCTAAACACATCATTTATTTCTGTATAAATAATATTTAAATAGTTGTAAAATAATAGCTCTGTATATACACCATAAATTTTATCACCCCCATAGAAAAGGCAGAGAAGTCTTTAATTATAGATGTTTAAAAGAATGTAAATTTTATAAACCTTGGCTCTAAAAGTAAAGTGAAAAATCTGTAACTGGAAAGGAAATGAGTAGTAGTGAAAGTGCACTAAATTTAAAAATTTTATGTAACAGGTACTACCTGAAATTAATAAATCAAGAAATGGTTGCAAAAAGATAATTTAAATAAATCATAGTAACCACCATAAGTAAAAATATCAGAAGCTAAGTAAGAAGAATGGGTTGGAGTGAGGAAGACTTTACATTTTTAAAAAAGCCTTGTTCTAAGTAAAAAACAGTCTCGGTTGTATGATTATATAATTGCAAACTAAATATACCCTATATATATTTTACTTGACTCATTACAGAACTCTAAATGCAGAAGCTTTCTGAGCCTGTGAAAGTCAATCACTAAAATTATTACTTTTAGGAAACTAATTCAAAGCACAATACTTGATAATAAGAATGACACAAAGACTATCAAAGCACTAGGGTACTATTCATAGTAAAGGAGTTGGCTTTGACAAGAATGGAAAACCAAAGAAGAGCAAATTAGATGGGTCATCAGTTTTCTTTCATGGCAGACAGAAGTCAAGAACACTTCTCTGACTAATAAGGTCAACTACCTGAAACCAGAAAGATTAAGGAAATAAAGAGTAATTCTAAAGCAAGAGAAGGGAGCTCTTCAAGGAACCCACTATTGAGCCAGAGTATCTAATCTTTCAGGAAATAGAAATGAATAAACAGATTTGTAACTTGGCTCACCTGGTTTGAGGAACAAAGAAAGTTTTCAAATGTTGTGATAAAATCCATCATTTGCAACATTCAATCCTACAGTGAATGGACCTTAGGAAAGTATATCAGTATATCATAAAGTGTTCTGGGACTGGCCAGAGAGATACTCTAACCAAGCTTCTTTCAATTTTCTAAAAGAAAGTTAAAAAAAGAAGGAAAGAAAGAAAGAAAGGGAGGGAAGGAGGAAGGGAGAGGTCCTATTCTTAAATGCTTAATAAATTGACAAAGATTCATATTGAATCTACATCATTTCAAATATGCAAGATATATTTTCTATCTCAGTTTTCACTTCCCCTACCCAAGGATGATTTGGAAACATTTAGATTAAAAAAAGTCATAGTGTTAACTCATGAAAATCAATACCGTCTTTGTACATTTTTAAACTGATTCAGTGGAAAAAAAAGCAAAAGGTGATGCCAATTAGCAATTTAGAATAGAAACAGAGATTGAGTTTGGATTAAGCCTCAGTACAAAACCCAGACAATGCCTTAGTAAGAGAGAATGGGGTTGACAGATTCATACATCACCCACAGAGTGAATGTCAACAAATATTTTGTGTTTGATTTTTTAAATATTAATCAAGAACCAGAACGTTACTTCTCTAGCTATAAGTCAAATTTCTACTCCTTTCTCTTGCCTGTATCCCTAAACGCTGAATAAAACCACAAGTAAGATTTCTATCAGGCAGATTAGTGCAGCGTGGATTAGAAATCACAGTTTCTAGAAGTGGACTACAATGGGACTAAATATTCTCTACTATTGGTCACTTTAATTATGGATTATGAACTCAGAAATTATCCATTCGTATCTCAAAGCATCCTTAAAGACTCCAGAACCATGTGCTCTCTGAATACAGTTGATCTGGCTCCATGGAAATGTAGAGTTGTGTTTTTCTCTTATGAAGTATCAAGCACTACTTATTGGAAATTATGAGTTACTTTTACAGTTACAAAATTTCATCATTCAAAACACTGCAGTTTCAGTTGGTTCAACACACACTTATTAAGTACCTCCTTTTGCCAAGTTCTGAGAATACAAAGATGATTATGATCCAGTCCCTGCCCTCTAGCAGTTCAGGGGAGACAGAGGTGTAAATAAGCCAGGGCAGTAATAGTGATGGGAGTCCCTCTGCAGGGGCAGAAATGTCTATACACCCAGCAGCAAGCACAGTGAATGGCATAATGTTCGATGCTTAGTAGCTTTTGGTTGAATAAATAAAATATCATGAGGATATATACAAGACATTGTGATGCCACAGAGGAAGGGAAACAAGAGGTGCTGAACCTTAAGCTAAGGTTTGGAAAATGTGTAGCTTGCAGAGAGATGGAATAGATGAAAGGATCCCAGTTGAAGAGAAGCATTATGTGGTAAGTCCCAAAGGAAGGAAATAACATGTGGGTTCAGAGAACCAGATTAGCTCTGTTTTCCTGGATTGCTGGATGTCAGTGGTGAAGCCATGGGAGATGAAGTCCGGCAGATGGGAGGGAGCCTGATCAGGTAGGGCATGCTAAGCAGACTTCTAGCTTCTTAAAGGGGAGTGCCATGATCCAATTTACATTTTAGAAAGATTTCTCCATGCGAAGGATAGATTGGCAACCAAGAGGGTAGTTAGAAGCTCATAACAAAAATCTGCTGAGAGGTGATGAGGGTTTAAGATGAGCAGATGAACTTGAGAGATTTGGGAAGTAGAAATCAAGGGGTGTGGGTGGGCACACAGAGGACAGTGGAAGAGAACAAAGAATCTGTGGTGATCCTTGTGTTCTGATTTTATTGACTGTGTGAACAGAAGTGCTAGTTACCAGAACACAGTCTGAGGAGAAAGTGATGCAGGAAGGATGAGTTCATAGATGCCTATGAGACATTCAGGAAGATACATTTAGTAAGCAGTTAGTGACTGAGTCTGGAACTCCGAGCAAGATCCAGGCTAGAGATAGAGTTGGTAGTGCACACGTCTAGTGGTAACCATGAACGTGGGTGATATAGTCCAGGGGGAGACTATAGAATGAATATCCCAGATTCATTATTTCCCAGTGCCTATCGCAGTATATGGTCAACATTTGGGGATGTAAAAATTTAGTATTATCAAATTATCATTTTTCAGGTTTAAAGTTTTTTTCTACTGAGGGATAGTAACTCATAGAGGAAAACAATCTATCAAGAACCAAATAATTTAAAAGCAAAGTAACTAAATTTTTGTTAGAGAAAATGTCTGTTCATATATACAAATTAAGAATTGTTCCTTGCACATAAAGCTCAGTTAGTATTTTATGGGTGGGTGCATGTAGAATTCTAAATTGTATTCAGTAAATATGGAGTTAATAATGTAAAGTTTAGTTTAATTTTATGGACACTTAGAATGAAGGGAAAGAGAGGCAGAGAAAAGAATGAGAAAGATAGTGATACACAATCTATTATTATGTCTATTAAATACTGATACTATTAATTAAGAAATGTATAAAGGACAAAAATAACTATCATCCACAATGCAACCACCTAGGGTTAACCACTGCCAATTTCAACATATTTTCCAATATTTTTATGTACATATTTTTACATACGTTATACATATTATGCTGTATATATAATTTGGTTTGTTGCTTTTTTACTTAACATCATATGATAAACATTTTCCTCAGTTATTAAAAACTCTTCATAAACATGATTTTTTTATCCTTTAAATCATGTATTTGCTGTGCTAAATAAAAAAAGTATTAAACACATCACTCTAAAATAATTTTTTTTGCAGCAAAGTGATTCAGTTTATATATATATATATATATTCAGATTATTTTCCATTATAGGTTATTACAAGATATTGAATATAGTTCCCTGTGTTATACAGTAAATTCTTATTGCTTATCTATTTTATGTATAGTAGTTTGTATCTGTTAATCTCATACTCCTAATTTATCCCTCCCCTCTTCCCTTTCCCCTTTGGTAACTGTAATTTTGTTTTCTGTGTCTGTGAGACTGTTTCTGTTTTGTATATCGATTCATTTGTATTATTTTTTAGATTCCACATATACATGATATCATATAATATTTGTCTTTCTCTATCTGACTTCCTTCACTTAGTATCATAATCTCTAGGTCCATCCATGTTGCTACAAATGGCAAAATTTCATTGTTTATTATGACTGAATAATATTCCATTGTATATACCACATCTTAAACCAGTTGTCTGTTCGTGGGCACTTGGGTTGTTTCCATGTCTTAGCTATTGTAAACAGTGCTGCTATGAACATTGGGTTGTATATATCTTTTTGAATTAGAGGTTTTATCTTTTCTGGATATATGCCTAGGAGTGGGATTGCTGGATCATGCAGTAGCTCTATTTTTAGTTTTTAAGGAACCTCCATACTGTTCTCCATAGTGGCTGCACCAATTTACATTCCCACCAACAGTGTATGAGGGTTCCCGTTTCTCCACTCCCTCTCCAGCATTTATCATTTGTAGACTTTTTGATGATAGCCATTCTGACCAGTATGAGGTGTTACCTCATTGTAGTTTTGATTTGCGTTTCTCTGATGATTAACAATGTTGAGCATCTTTTCATGCACCTATTGGCCATCTGTATGTCTTCTTTGGAGAAATGTCTGTGTAGGTCTTCTGCCCATTTTTTGATTGGGTTGTTTAGGTTTTTGATATTGAGTTGTATGAGCGCTTTGTATATTTTTTCTATTGACCCCTTGTCGGTCGCATTGTTTGCAAATATTTTCTCCCATTCCGTAGGTTGTCTTTTCGTTTTGTTGATGTTTCCTTTGCTGTGCAGAAGCCTTTAAGTTTGATTCGGTTCCATTTGTTTATTTTTGCTTTTATTTCTTTTGCCTTGGGAGACTGATCTAAGAAAATATTACTACAATTTATGTCCAGAATGTTTCACCTATGTTCTCGTCTAGGAGTTTTATGTTGTCACGTCTTATATTTAGGTCTTTGAGCCATTTTTGTACCTGGTGTGAGGGAGTTTTCTAATTTCATTGATTTATATGTAGCTGTCCAGCTTTCCCAACACCACTTGCTGAAGAGACTGTCTTTTCTCTATTGTATATTCTTGCCTCCTTTGTCATAGATTAACTTACCACAGATGTGTGGGTTTATTTCTGGGCTCTTTATTCTGTTCCATTGATCTATATGTTTGTTTTTGTGCCAATACCATGCTGCATAAACATGATTTTTTTTTTTGCGGTACGTGGGCCTCTCACTGCTGTGGCCTCTCCCATTGCAGAGCACAGGCTCCAGACGCGCAGGCTCAGCGGCCATGGCTCATGGGCCCAGCCGCTCCGCAGCATGTGGGATCTTCCCGGACCGGGGCACGAACCCACGTCACCTGCATCGGCAGGCAGACTCCCAACCACCGCGCCACCAGGGAAGCCCCATAAACATGATTTTTAATGTCAGCACAAAGATGCCCATCACTTTCCAATTATTTGCTTACATATTCTTTCTTGTTTAACATGTAGGTTTTTGGTTTTTTCTATTTTAAATACCACTCCAGTGAGCATCTTTGTTATAAGGCTTTGTATCTGTTTAAAATAATTTTCTTGGGATAGATTCCTGGAAATGTAATTACCATATTAAAAGGTGCTATGGTCTGAATGTGTCCCCTCCAAATTCATATATTGAAATCTTAATGTCGGATATGATGGTATTATGTGGTGGGGGGGCACTTGGGAGGTGCTTAGGTCATGAGGGTGAGGCTCTCAGAAGTGGGATTAATGTTCTTATAAGAGACCCCACAGAGATCCCTCACCACTTTTACCATGTGAGGACACAGCAAAAATGCACTGGCTATGAACCAGGAAGAGGGCCCTCAGCAGTACATGACCATGCTGGCACCTTGACCTTGGACTTCTAGCCTCCAGACTGTGAGCAATAAATTTCTGTTGTTTATAAGCTACCCAATTTGTGGTATTTTGTTAAAGCTGCCCAAATGGACTAAGATAAAAGGTACGAACATTTTCAGGCTGCCATTGCCAAAGTGCTCTTGAGAAAAATAACATCAGTTTACACTGCTGTCAGCTTTATATGGCAGTGCCACGAAGCATATTATAAAGCCTGTATTTGGGGTCATTGGGAATAGGCACTACCCTTGCACTTTATTGATTCAATAAATATTCTGATCGGTTCAAATTATTATAAAATTGACCTTATTGTAAACAATCACTATATCACTACTATCTCTTTTTAAATTATTTTTATTGAAGTATAGTTGATTTACAATGTTGTATTAGTTTCAGGTGTACAGAAAAGTGATTCATATATATATATAGGAGTGTGTGTGTGTGTTCTTTTTCATATTCTTTTCCATTATAGGTTATTACAAGATAGTGAATACAGTTCCCTGTGCTATATAGTAGTTCCTTGCTGTTTTTCCATTTCATGTATAGTAGTGTGTATCTGTTAATCCCAAGCTCCTAATTTATCCTTTACTATCCCTTTTCTTAACCTTTATGCAAAAGAATCTTAAAATGTAGTTCAAAGCACAATACAGTCTGTACATTTTGCATGGTCTTGAAGCTTGGAAATACTTCTCTAAATGAAAGAAATAAGAAATGTTTCTCTAACTGGTATGGAGGGGAAGAAGGTTTATTATTTTTTAGTGAAATTAAGAAGTATTTAACAACAGTTGTTTATTTTGGAGGGGTTTTATAGCTACTTAAAAAAAAAAAACAAAGTGTCCCATTTATCTATTCAAGAGCAAAGCTTTTAGGAAGCAGTAGCCAAAGGCTATATTACTAACTTGATTGTTCCAAGAGGAGTGCTGCTCAGCTACCATGGTGATAGGTACCATGGAAATAGACACACTTTGTCAGATGTATTGTAAATGCTTTGGGGTATGAGGGCAGCAGTTGCAGCGAACATTTTATTGTTAAACTGTGGAGGTTGTACAACATACATTCTGTTGATAGGTATGACCCAGGTTAAAACAAAACGTTCTGATTTTTAAAAAAATGAACAAAAACATCACCAACCTATTAGACCTAAAATGAAATGAGAGCAATTTACAAGGCTCACAGCCATCTTTTATGAGAATAAGCAGGTTTGTGTGGAAGCTCCAGAAAAGTATATGATATTCTAAGAGCTGTGAACTTTGAGGTGTCTGTGGCAGTAGATGATGGGTAGCACGTGACTAATTTAAATCCATAAATAATCCTCAGACTTTAGCTAAGCGGTTCATCTTCTCCTCATTGGTCAGTGCAGTGTTAATTTTTATAAGGACAATGTGAAATTATTAACAGTGATTACTAATATTAATGTCTATTTTGTGCCCTGCTTTTTTCACTGCTCAGCCCTCTTTAACAACCCACCCTAAAGGTAGAAATGACTGGTACCATAAGCACGTGCATTCCCTAATAGGGGAAATTAAGGCATAGAGAAGAAATAAAGACCTCCTGGTCTCAACTGACAGGGGTGGAGTTTGAATTGAGAAAAGTTAGAGCCCCAACCACCAACCTTATTTACAAACATCTCCACGATGGCAGACAAAACCTAAGTCAAACGGTGTATGGGTTATCATTGTGGCTGTTTAACAGATAACGTGGTCTCGCGGCAAGCACTGTACTGCTGTTTAATTTTGGAGCACCTACACAACCCTGACACTGAGGAGGGAAGTCCGGGATACTTCCCAGTTCATCCCAGGCCACCCTTAAAATCACACTAGCACATGTTACTCGATACAGTCAAGTGAGGGATTCTGTTGGCCTTTTTCTACTAGGTTCCTACCTGTTCCCAGTCCTTCCCAAATACCATTATCCCTCACAATCCAATCTCTCACCTTCCAAATCCTAGGAAACAACAAGATCCAGATGCTGTTATTTGCTTTCTGAATTCACTCTCAGACTCAAGAACAAAATTGATTTAGATATTAAAACTTTGCACCTATGGTTATGCTTGTTGAACCTACACATTCAGAAGAATAACCTGGGGAGCATGTTAAAAGTACAGATTCCCAGCGGCTCATTCTGACTCAGGAGGCCATATTTTAGCAAGCTCTTCTGATGCTTCTGAAGCAGGTGGTCTGCATATTGCACTTTGAGACACCAAGAAGTAGCTTGTCAATTGGTTAGAGCCTCATCCATACCCATGATAGCAATGGGGAGATTATGGAGGTGGCACTAGTGAAAAGGGAGGCCTGGGCCTCTGGGCCTCTGGGCCTGGGAGCCTTCTGCCCTTGAGTTCTCAGTATATGCTGTGGCCCAGACTGGATCCATCTATGTGTGAAAAAAGCAACAAACCTTGGTTCTTCACAGGGGAAAAAGCATGGGGAAGAAAAACGGATGCCACACGGCAATCTGCAGTCTGAGTAATTGGTCCCTGAGTCAGTAAGAGTCAACTATAATTACCTAAGTGTTGAAATCAGTTTTCTTCTCCCAAATATTGGACACCAGAACATGCATTAAACAAAGACCAGGCCCCAGCCTTGTAGAGAAATGAAAAGTTTTGTAACTTATTGATGGCTTCTTTCTTGTTGTTAGGAAGACCTGTTCAGAGTAGCTGAAATAATGGAACTGGGCCACTTGAGCATTAACATGCAGTCCTTGAATAAAAATTTGGAGAAAAGACCCCTTCTCTCATCACCCACACACTCCCACTGCAGCCCCTAAGCTTTGGCAGCCTTTTACATCCTCTCGGAGCCCACAGCAGGACTTGTCCCCTTGGCTTGTTTTCCAGGGCTTATATGACGCCCTTGTTCCCTTCTTGGCAATTCAAGCAAAGCTCTCTATCTCTGGCCACAGCAGTGGTAGTTGTTGTAAACAGCTTGGACCAGTTTATCTTTCAGAAATGCTTAGAATAGCATTTAGATGCCAAGATACTTGGAGTGGGAAAAGAATGTTATTTTTATAAGAAATACTATTTTAGGAGATTGTTCTAACATTAAAAGACAGAAATGGGCCATATGGTTTGTTAAGAAATGTACTTGCAAAGCTAAAATCCATGTTACTGCCTATATGAGTGGGGTAGTTAGCCACTTTCCCACTTTCTCTTAAACCAGGTCATGATTCCTGAGTTATGGCCACCTCTCAAAGCTAGAAGGATGCATGAGCCTGGCCAAGTGCTTTGAATTAACTCAAGAGAAAGCCAACACAGGCCTCATTTGTTTCCATATACCTGTGGAAGCCAGGTCCATAACTTCCTTTGGCTGAGTAATTATTGACCATCTGCATTATCTCCATCCACAGGGCCAGATTGCTTGATAGTTTCATTTTAGTGATTAAAAACTCCAGTATTAATGTCAGTCTTTTGTTTCATTTCCTTTTACATCATATTCTAGCCACTTAACTGCAGTATTTGATCCCTTGAGCTACATTTCAAACTGTAAATCTCTCCTCATGCCTCCTTAAAAAAAGTGGACTTTTTTTGGTTTCTTTATTTCCTGCTTTTATCTCCAGACTATAACCACTGTTTCCTCATTGACCAGAGTGATGAGGTACCATCAACCCTGGAAAAAAGATGTCCTGAATAACCTTTGAGGAAAATCAAATGAAGAGAGCCTTTGCCTTTTTAGACGTTCAAAGTCTGAGAAAAATCAACCTGATATTGTTTTTTAAATTCAGAGATGTAACAACTATGAATACATCACATCAACATAACTTAAATATTGGCATCTATGGGTATGTTCTTTATAGAAGGACTCAAAAGACTGGGGCTCCGGGGAAAGGGGCTAGAAAGCACAAAAGAAGAAAGAAAGAGCAAGACCTAAAGACAACCGGGAGGTGGCAGCCAGCCTGCCACCCTCAGGGAAACATGGATGAGAGCAGTGGAGTGGGGAACATGTGTAGATGTGGTGAGATCTGCCTGCCTAAATAGGATACGATGAATATGATGAATCTGTTGCTATCATCTAAATTCATAATGCCTTTCCAGTGCTCATCTTACCTCTTAGAGAATAAGCATGTCTGAACCTCATACTTTTCTATGCTGCGGTTATCATGTTTCATGGATTTAAGGACTAGTGGTTCACTATTTTTTCAGTGCTTAAAAATGACCTGAGAAACCTGTTAAAATGCAGATTCTTGGGTTTCATCCCCATCAATTCTGATTTGGTTAATCAGGGATGGATCCAGAAATTTTCAGTTTTAGTGAATACACCAATTGATTTTAAAACTGATAGTTAAGTCAACAGAGCTACACTGTCCTACCATTTGCTTCTTTTTACCATCATCTTTCATAGTCCTGCCTCCTTTTTGGCATTCTTCCAACACACACCATATTTGTGCATGTGTCCTTTGCCCTCAAATCTCTTTTCCAATCATCAGTTAGCTAGGTACCCACTTCTCACAGAATTTCATTATTGTTTCTTTGCCTCAAACTGTGACTTCTCTCTTAGGCCATAAAACTACTGGTAATTAATTGAACCTGTTCCCTAATTGCTGCCACTGCAGTTGTAAATGATGATGATATTCTCAAGGTCATTTATGTACCACAGAAAATGAACAACATTTGCTATATACACAGAACCTTCTGAGGACCTGGTATATACAGAAGACATTGACTCATTAATCTGTACAGTCCATGTGCAAAAACTAGATAGAATTACTCCTTCCACTTTTCAGTTAAAGGCAACTGGTCATAAGTGCACTTTCCAATGTCAGTTTTTTTTTCTATTAATCTTGATTTAGAAATTGCATTTAGTGGATGTTTATAGACTACCATATATCAAGCACTATGCTAGGTGCTCATGATACAGTGATGATCCTGCCCTCATGAATCTTACGATCTAATTGGGAAGCAGACAAGAAGACAAAGGGACTCATGAGCACACACATGGTGGCACCTAATCCAGTACTGAATGGGAGGAGCAGGGATATCAAGGAGCCATCTTGGAAGGCTAAAAGTTAAGTTGAACTAAATATGTTGACCCTAGATCATGTCCTTGATGGTTGGTTTCATTTAAAACAAAATTCCAGAATTTATTTTCTTTTGATTTTTTAGTCTTAATTATAAAATTGCAATAGAAAATAAGTAATAAAAATAACCCAGGGTGTTGAAATTGGACCCCTCTGAGTTTAGATCTGAGCTCCACCACTTATACGTGGTGTGACTCTGGACAAGTTACTTAACCTCTCCGAATCTTAGGTCCTAATGCGTAAAGCAGAATTAATCGTCCCTAAATCACAGGGTTGTTGTGAAAATTAAATGAGGTGACATGTGAAAAGCAGCTAGAGCAGTGTCTGGAACACAGTAAATGCTCAATAAATTTTAGTGTTGTCCTCTAATTGTTGTAGGTCTCAAATAATTAAATTGTTTACTTTAATTAGCCTCTTGGCTCCCAAATTAGCATTCTGGCCTCCTGCTGAGCCCTCTGACTTTTGCATCCAAACTCCCTGGCCTCTAGGACTTTGCATGTGAGATTCCCATTTTCCCTTTCCTTTCTTCCCCACCCTCCATGCCCATATGCACACACCCTCTACATGACTCAGTGTACTGATCCTTCAAGACTCAGCTTATACACCACTTATTCCAAGAAACCTGCCCTGACCCTCTTGTCCATATCTCATTTAGCTACCCCTCTCATGGACACTGTAACTCACTATTTTTCCCCATAATTGTGCCTTTCACACCTTTTGATAATTGTGTGTATACTCATCTGCATACCCTACCAGCCTACATGGCCTCATGTGTGACTTGTTTACCTTTCTATGTCCAGCGCCTAGAAGAAAGCCTGGCCCATGATAGGTTTTCAATATGCATTTTTAATGAATAAATGAATGAATAGGTGGATAGATAGATGATAACTTCCCCCCAATTTTAGATGAAGAATATATTTAGTGCATATACTCTAGCCTTACTGAGCTCCACATTATAATTTTTTACAGATCACTTATCTTTTTACTCTTTGCTATTTGCAGTTTTTGAAGTGCTGATTTACCTCTTTTGTCACTTTTCACCTTTTTTTGCCCAAGTATCCTCAGTTGTTTGTATCTTTCAATTTAGAATTATTCACGTTTAATATGAAACTATAGGAATAAAGATGCAGACGTAGAGAATGGACTTGAGGACACGGGGAGTGGGAAGGGTAAGCTGGGACGAAGTGAAAGAGTGGCACGGACTTATATATACTACCAAATGTAAAACAGATAGCTAGTGGGGAGCAGCTACATAGCACAGGGAGATCAGCTCGGTGCTTTGTGACCACCTACAGGGGTGGGATAGGGAGGGTGGGAGGGAGACTCAAGAGGGAGGAGATATGGGGATATATGTATATGTATAGCTGATTCACTTTGTTATAAAGCAGAAACTAACACACCATTGTAAAGCAATTCTGCGCCAATAAAGATGTTAAAAAAATATGAAACTATAGACTCCCTTCAGAGTAAAAAGAACTTTTTTCAGTATAAAAGATGAAAATCTTTCACTGTTTTGAATACTACACATACACACACACATACTCGTACCTTTTATGTTTGGGTTTTGTTTGAATGCTATTTGTTAAATCATTTGGTAGTAATCCCCCTATTCAGAGCGTTTTTAGGGATTGGCAATTTTTAACTGTCATTAAAGTATCTCTTCATCTCTCCAACTCTGTTCCTTAGTCTGTAACTAGAAACCAAATATTTGAAAGAAATTGTGATTGAAAGTTCACTAAACTTATTGTGGTAATCATTTCATGATGTATTGTAAGTCAAATCATTATGCTGTACGCCTTAAACCTATACAGTGCAGTATGCCAATTATATTTCAATAAAACTGGAAGGGAAAAAAGCTAAAAGTAAAGAAGTAAAATAAATAAATAAATTTAAATGCAAGTTAAAAATAAGGAAATCAAAGCCATAAAGAAAATTAGGTGAAGTAAATGTGCCATGATAAATATTAGTATTTTTTTCTCTGATTTTATATTAAATTTGGCTTTGAGCTTCCTGGTTGGGCACAAAAGTCAAGGCAAAAAAAGATATGCTTTGTATTCATTCATTCAACAAATAATTATCTGTTAAATAACTTCATTATGTAATAAAATATAATTTATTTGAGAAATGTAACACACCTTGATATTAATTTGGATAATAATTTGTCACAAGGTGTGTCCTTTATGTGGATTATATGAAACTCAAAGCACCATAGCAGAAAGAAAATAATTCTCCTTGGAATATAGCAACATTTTAAAGCAGCATCCTTTAGGGACTTCCCTGACAGTCCAGTGATTAAGATTTTGCCTTCCAATACAGGGGATGTGGGTTCCATCCCTGGTCAGGGAGCTAAGATCCCACATGCCTCATGGCCGAAAAACATAAAACAGAAGAAATATTGTTACAAATTCAATAAAGACTTTAAAAATGGTCCACATCAAAAAAATCTAATAAATAAATAAGTAAATAAATAAAGTAACATCCTTTAAGGTCCTGCACTGGCTTTGTTCAAGCCGAGGCAACTTGATAGTACTTCACTTTCAACTATGGAATGGCTTTTTATGTTGAGGTGGTCTGTCCAATTTCACCCTCTTCCAAATTGACCCCTAGCTGCTGGCTACTGACCACCATAAGTGCTGTCCTATTTACATATGTGTGGGGAGGAGTAGTATCCTTTTCCTGCTGATGAAGCTGAGCTCAGGGAAGTCAAAGAATCTGAAGTAGTAAGACCAGTAAGTGGCAGAGACAGAACTCTTTCCACTGCCATTGCTGCACTTTAACCAGACTAGATTCGTATCCCGAGGCCCAGAGAGAAAGTGAGGATGACTTTAGAGACTCCCAAAATTCATGCTTCCAACTAATCACTTCTAATCCCTGCAGCATCAGGTTGTATGGTATCCACTTCAAGGAGAAAGGCAGGAGCTAGATGTCAGAAATAGAGCATCTGAGCTTTCTTGTTTTCATTCTGGGGGCAGAATGAAACATTAAACACATACTATCTTCTCCCTTCATTGAATTCTGAGCCCAAGTCCAGCTCCATAGAGCAGACACACTGGGGAGACTCAGAACTGTTCCTTACCCTCGGGATTGGCCTTTTCAGGTTCAGATTCTTCAGATCTTTTGTTTGCCCAGCACCTGGCTTCTCTGGTGCAGACTGTGGGTGGTTGTTAGGAAATGTCAGTAGGCAGTACAGTCTCCTGAATCACAGCTGGAGTTCTGAAGCCGGGGTAACCTGGGTCTGAACCTGACTCTGCTGCTTATGGGTTCTGGGGCTGGAGTCAGGTTTCCTAATCTGAGACTTACTTCCCCTCTGGGTAGAATGGATGTATTAGCAGCCCTTCTTTATAAGTCTGTGGTGAGGATTAAATGAGAGAATCCATGTGAAACACTTAGCCCCGTGTCTGCCACTTGGTATATGTTAATAAATGTGTGATTTTATTGGTATTGCTCTTATTCTTTTAAGTGTAGAATGTTTTTCTCTGCTCTTTGATTTATGTATGAGTCATTCCATGTTATCTGACAATTGCAAAACGAGGAATAAGGAGGACTTTTTGCACAAACTCCTGATCTTTTATCTTTAACTAATGGAGATTAAAAATGGGAAGTAAGAAACATCCTCCACAAATCTGGTAAAACTATATAAAGAAAGATGTTTAAATAGGGAAGACTTTGACATGACATTTTCTCCTTTCCTTTTCACAAGTTTGACTCTTTGACATGTATCTTTGCAAGACAAACATCTTAAAAACTTAAATAGCAGCCTTCTCTCCTCCCCATGTACGTACACGTCCATCAACACCCAAACAAAGACTTAGCCAGTGTGTACTTCTGTAGAGTCCACCACTTAGGAAGTGACAGGATGGAGTGGTATGTGCTTATTGTCATAGCAGTGAAGGTGCTGCTATTCGCTCTGTATGGTGGCCTCGGTTAGAAAGTCCTCAAGGAATATTGTGCAAGCATAACTTGCCCAGTTTGCCTTTATTTTCATGGGAATTGCTTAAGAAGACTTGGTTAATAATTACATTGATATTATAGGACACTGTAAGGAAACCATTACTTGATTATAGCAAACATGTTCTGAAATGACTTAAAATACACATGCAAAAATATGCTAGACATTATTTATAATTGAATGTCATTTACCTTTTTTATGCATAATAGCTTAGTGTGTGAACACTTATTTAGCATATACCAGCACATTTTTTAATCTTCAAGCAAATGAATAGGCTGAAAGATGGCTGTACTCCTATGGAGGTATTGAAACACATAGCTGAAGGAGATTGGGCAAAACATGCCAGAGTTCTTTTCACTTCAAGTTTAACATTAGATGTCAGTTTTGCTGAATTATCTTTAAGCAACTGTCTCTAACCTTCAGGAATCTTAAAAACCATCAACACCTGGAATATTAGATTAAAGGAAAAATAAGAATATAATTTGAGTGCAGCTGTATCATTATTTTATACCCAAAGAGTAAGTCTATGCTAGGAACACTGAAGCTGAATCAAGAAGTGGTCCTAACTCTGTGGTTGAGACCAGCAGACCTGGGAGCACACACATCTGTCTGGATCTCAAGTTAACCAACGTAAAACCATTCCTACAGGGTCACTCGACAACAGCTGAGTCATTCTAAGCATCTTTTAATACTCACCTCACATGAGTTTTTAGCCTGGGACTTGCTATAGCCATTATTACAAAAGAATGAATGCCTTTCCGGTCCCTGAGACTTCTAGACTTGCTGTAATGCAGATAATACCTTACACTTTTTTTTTTTTTTTTTTTTGCGGTATGCGGGCCTCTCACTGTTGTGGCCTCTCCCATTGCGGGGCACAGGCTCCGGACGCGCAGGCTCAGCGGCCATGGCTTACGGGCCCAGCCGCTCCGCAGCATGTGGGATCTTCCCAGACTGGGGCACGAACCCGTGCCCCCTGCATCGGCAGGCGGACTCTAAACCACTGCGCCACCAGGGAAGCCCTCTTACACATTTTTTAAAAAGACGTTAAACAATTATTGGGTTGGCCAAAAGGTTCATTTATTTTTTTCCGTAAGATGGCTCTAGTAGCACTTAGTTGTCTTTAACTTCATTCGAAACAATTTTGTTAATTTGTAAGTGACAGCTGTCATATCAGCATGCATTTAAAAAAGACTTATAAAAATTGGTGAATTTTTGTGTAGCCATTTTAATATTGAAGATGGAAAAAAAAAGCAACATTTTCGACATATTATGCTTTATTATTTCAAGAAACGTAAAAATGCAACTGAAACGCAAAAAAAGATTCGTGCAGTGTATGGAGAAGGTGCTGTGACTGATCGAACGTGTCAAAAGTGGTTTGCGAAGTTTCGTGCTGGAGGTTTCTTGCTGGACGATGCTCCGCGGTTGGGTAGACTAGTTGAAGTTGATAGTGATCAAATTGAGACATTAATTGAGAACAGTCAATGTTGTGTCACTCGGGAGATAGCCGACATACTCAAAATATCCAAATCAAGCGCTGAAAATCATTTGCACCAGCTTGGTTATGTTCATCACTTTGATGTTTGGGTTCCACATAAGTTAAGCCAAAAAACCTTCTTGACCGTATTTCCACGTGTGATTCTCTACTTAAACGTAAGGAAAACGTTCTGTTTTTAAAACAAATTGTGATGGGCAATGAAAAGTGGATACTGCACAATAATGTGGCATGGAAAAGATCGTGGGGCAAGTGGAATGAACCACTGCCAACCACACCAAAGGCCAGTCTTCATCCAAAGAAGGTGATGTTGTGTATATGGTGGGATTGGATGGGAGCCCTCTATTATGAAGCTCCTTGTGGAAAACCAAACGATTAATTCCAACAAGTACTGCTCCCAATTAGACCAACTGAAAGCAGCACTCAACGAAAAGCATCCAGACTTAGTCAACAGAAAATGCATAATCTTCCATCAGGATAATGCCAGAGTGCATGTTTGATGACCAGGCAAAAACTGTTATAGCTTGTCTGGGAAGTTCTGATTCATCCGTCATATTCACCAGACATTGCACCTTCGGATTTCCATTTATTTCAGTCTTTACAAAATTCTTTTTTTTTTTTTTTAATTTTTATTTTATTTTTTTTGGTACACGGGCCTCTCACTGTTGTGGCCTCTCCCATTGCAGAGCACAGGCTCCGGATGCGCAGGCTCAGTGGCCATGGCTCACGGGCCCAGCCGCTCCGTGACATGTGGGATCTTCCCGGACCGGGGCACGAACCCGTGTCCCCTGCATCGGCAGGCGGACTCTCAACCACTGCGCCACCAGGGAAGCCCTACAAAATTCTTTTAATAGAAAAAAATTCAATTCTCTGGAAGACTGTAAAAGGCACCTGGAACAGTTCTTTGCTCAGAAAGATAAAAAGTTTTGGGAAGATGGAATTATGAAGTTGCCTGAAAAATGGCAGAAGGTAGTGGAACAAAACGGTTAATATGTTGTTCAATAAAGTTCTTGGTGAAAATGAAAAATGTATCTTTTATTTTTACGTAAAAACTGAAGGCACTTTTTGGCCAACCCAGTATTAGTTTAGCTAAGAGTGGAGAGGTGTTCATATTCTAGGAAGCATATTCTTTCAGTCTTAGTGTTTTTATTCATTTGAGCTCCTATGGTTGTGTGCTTTAGAATTTTGCTGTGGTTTGTCCTAACACATTTCTCCACAATAACGGACTATTCTTGTCCTTTGTCTGCTTACTTTTTTCCTAACACAAGGGCCTCCTCTGAAATTCCAGATCTAAATAGTGAGACTGGTTTTGTGGATTCAGTTTGCCTCTTGCGGAGAAAAAATATTCAGTGCTGCTTCAGCAGCTTCCTGGACTTCCAGATTAGTTTTGTTTTGATTTTTTTTTCATTTCCTTCTAGGTATGTTAGGAGTGGTTTACAGAATTGCAACTGTTTGCAGAAATTTACTGCTGTGCTGTAAATGTTTAATGAGATCATTATTTTAAATCCAGTTTCTGGTCCTTTTTCACTAATGCATGTTCAGCAGAGGAAACTTTTGGAGGGGGCGGGGACTTTATACTGATGAGGTACTACTGCAAAATTATCAATATGTCCCTTCTATGATGATTTATTGAGAAATGTTTCCTTTACCTTGAATGTATAAGGCACATTTTTGCAGTAGAAACCCATTGATTTAGTTATTCTATTTGCTGTGGCTTTCTGTAAAAGTAGTCAATGATGACCTTCAAAGAAAATGTCTAACTAATTAATGGTGAGAGGAATAAGCAGAAAATGGAAACACAACGTGGTGTTGCTCTTTACTGGTACAAGGAATTTGTAAAATGAAGAAGGGAACCAGGAAAAAGTACAACACCCTGTGCTCACCCTGTCAGTGAGTTTATCCATAGGAACGCTTTTGGCTGCAATGACAGAAAATCCAACTAGCATCAGTGTGAACCATAAGGACATTGACTGTTTACTTAATAAAAAGTTTAGAGGTGGGAGATTCCAGAGACCCAGGTGGTTCAACAGACCTACAACGTCAGGGCACTAGACTTTTTACAGTTATCATTGCCTTCTCCTCATGACCTCCAGATGACTGCAGTAGTTCCAAGCATCATGTCCTCATAGAAAACTGGGGCCAACCAGAGTGACAAAAGAGCTCACCCTGCTTTTCATCAAGAAAAAAATCTTTCACAGTGGCTCTCCAGCAGACTTTTCTTTATATCTCATTGGCTAAACCTGACTCCATTGCCACCCCTATGTGCAAGGCATTCTGGAAAAGTTACATGTGCATGCATATAGCTATATGTTACTATATGTTTTTTATAGGCTCCATAGTAGAAGGAGAACATGAGAGAAGAGGTTTTAAAATGACTGTGGCATCTACCACAGTGGGCCACATTTTAGAGTGTTCGGTACATGCAGCCTTCTCTGTCACAACCTCATCTAGCATGCCCCAGATTTCCCTTTCAGGCCTTGTCAGTTTCCTTAGAGTAAATTTCACCATCATTATTTTCCTGGAAATATCAGAACATTCCTTTACAAAATCAAAATAAAGCAAAGATGTTGTTATGTTGTTAGATCTTTCACCCCAGCCCTTTCTTTCCCCCTATATGCAAGATTACCAGTTCATGTCCCAGCACAGATTCAAATTCAGCATGCCAAAATTAAACCTCATCACCAGCCTGTATTGAATTAATCAGCAGAAACAAAGAGAATAAGTTAGAACATTCCTGATAATGATGGTAGTGAGATGAAGGAGGTTGTGGAAGACCCTAATTTCAGTGATCAGCAGTTTTAATTTAAAAAGCAATTAATGGAACTTCTGGCATAGACCTGTTTCTTTCCATTCACTTCCACTAAGCACAATTATAAAACCTGGAAATAATGCAAGAGACAACCAAAGGAGAATACAACCAAAGGAGAATTCTGAAGGGTGGTAGAAGGTAAACTAGTTTGAACCCTAGGACTGGAGGAACAATATAGAAGCAGGATGTCTTACATCCCCCCACTCAACAGAAGACCATCCATACCTGGTGTTGTCTGATCTTCAACCTAGCAACAGAAGGAAGCAACAGGTACGTTCATTTCTCCCTCATATCCAATGGGAATCTTTCTAGCAACACCAGGCTAGCCTGGCAAAGGTGGCAAAGTAAGGTCAATCAGGAACCCTGCCAATAATAAGCATCTAGGGGAAATACTCTCCTTCCCTTCCAGGCCTGAGATTCTCCCTTTCTGCGAAGAGATACTGAGGCAGGTAGGCAGAACCGGCAAGAAGAATCCAGCTGCAGCAAGTGGCCCAGTTTTGGAAGCCTCATTGCTCTGTGGGCTTGAGATTTTCCTCCCCTGCCAGCAGATACCGGGGCAGCTGGGAAGTACCAGTGGGGAGATCCCATCATACCACTGCCCTACTGAGAGACACTAGTTGGCCCAGTCTGGTGAAACCTCCTCTGCTGCCTGTGGCAGCACCAGCGGAGACCAGTGGGAGCCGCAGTGGCAGCAGTAGGACAAAGACCAAAATATTTTTCAAAGGTTCTAAAAATTAAAGAACTGCCTTTAGAACTATCGTTAACAAAACTTGGTTAAGACTCACATGCTAAACCTAAACAAGAGTGCCTGCCTACTAAAATAAAAGCCTTAAATAGGAAACAAAGTCTCCTGACATAATACACCAAATGTTTAGGATACATCATACCATACATCATACCAAGAACCAAGAAAATCACAATTTGAAAGAAAAAACGAGCAACCGATGCCAACAACAATATGAATCGTATGTTGGAACTGTCTGGAAAGGATTTTAAAGCAGCTATCACAAAAAGGCTTCAACAATCAATTACAAATTCTCTTCAAACAAAGGAAAAAATAGAAAATCTTAGCAAAGAAATAGAATTCATAAAAAAATAACCAAATGGAAGTGATAGAACTAAAAATATAATAGCACATTTTTCAGAATTGCTGGATAGCTCAATACTAGAGTGGAAATGACCTAGAATAGACTCAGTGAATGTGAAGACAGAACAATAGAGTTCACCTAGTCTGAAAACAAAAAATATACTGGAATAAACTATATGAACAGAGCCTCAGGGACCAGTTGAGAAATAACGAAAGATCTATGGTTTGTATTATCAGAGTCCCAAAAGGAGAAGCAAGAGAGTGGGGCTGAAGGAACATTTGAAGAAATAATGGCTGAAAACTAACCATACTTGACAAAAGACAAGCCTCGAGATTCAAGAAGCTGAGCAAGCCCCAAAAAGGATAAACCCTCCAAATCTGTGTCAACACACATCATAATTAAACTCTTGAAAACTGAAGACAAAATCTTAAAAACAATTAGAGAGAAATGACACATCTATATGGGAACAGGAATTCAAATGACAGCAAATTTCTCACCTAAAATCATGGAGACCATAAGGAAGTAGCACAATATTTTAAAGTGCCGAAAGAAAGCTGTCGACTATAAGTTCTGTATGCAGTGAAACTATCCTTCAAGAATAAAGGAGAGATAAAGACATTCCAGATGAAGGAGAAGACCCCCCAAATTCTCTGTGCTCTGCCTATTGATCTCCCATACCCCACCCCTGGCAACCACTGCTTATTTTGTTGTCTCCACGGTTTTGCCTTTTCTAGAATGTCATATACTTGGACTCATATAGCATGTACCCTTTTCAGATCACCTTCTTTCACTTAGTAGTGTGCATTTGTTTCCACTTTGTCTTTTCATGGCTTGATAGCTTTTTAGCACTGAATAACATTTTGTTTTCTGAATGTACTACAGTTTATTTATCCATTCACCTACTGAAGTTACTTGGTTACTTTCAAGTTCTGGCAGTTACGAGTAAAGCTGCTATAAATGCCTGTGTGCTGGTTTTTGTGTGGGGATAAGTTTTTAATTCCTTTGGGTAAATACCAAGAAGCGCAATTGCTGGATCATATGATAAGAACGTGTTTCATTTTGTAAGAAACTGCCAAACTGTCTTCCAAAGTAGCTGTAGCATTTTGCATTCCCACCAGCAGTGAACAAGAGTTCCATTGTTTCACATCCCTTCCCAGCATCTGGTGTTGTCAGTGTTCTGGATTTTGGCCATTCTATTAGGTATATGATGGCATAAAATTTTAATATTCTATGTTACTGGTTTCTTAATCAGGTTATTATTTCTCAAGGTACAATCAACATAAAGTTAATGTCAGCTTCAGATGCATTTAACTTTATTGTTCTGTGGTTGATTTTGTGACTTTTCATGTGTTGTTTATTATTCACAAACTTCCCTCTTTTCAACTACATGTGGACTAGGTGTCCTTTTTTTGCTGTAAACATAAAATGTTTTATGTGTGCTTGAGGAAAAAATAGAAGTGAGGGTCATGCTAATTCTTGTAAGTCAGCCACTGACTGATGGGTAGCAAGACAAGAAACAAAATCAAGAGTCAGATTAGAAGATAGGAACATGTGGAAAGCAAGGCTGAGGAACTAATCCCTAGTAAAGAAAAAACCCTCAAATAGAATCATGCCTGGGTTTGGTGGAAATGTGTAGACTGCAGAAACCAATTCAAGTTACGTGCTTAAAAAGTCCAGCAGGGGAAATTCTGAGAGATGTGATGGGAAGGGAGGACGAGGAGAGGGACAGCAATAGACTCAGGTTGTCAAGGAGCTCCAGGGAGCAATTTTGGCCTGAGCCAAGGAATTATACTGTGAGTAGACTGAGACAGAGAAAAAGGCTGACCTGGAGGGTGGGCTAAAAATCAGTCCAAGCTACCGTGTAAAGTTGTCAGGCTGTGCCCTTTGCCAGGAGTGCCAGGCCACAGTGGCAAATGAGGCCTGACTCCAGCTCATGCTCTGTTCACTAAGCCCCATGCCAAGGTGCAACATTACAGCCAACTGGAAGAATAATCTTATTGTAATTCTGTTCTTCTGTATTTCTGTTTTTAAATCAAGGTATAATTTACATATAAAACACCCTCCTAAAATGTACAATTCATTAGCTTTCAGCATATTCACAAAGTTGTGCAACTATCACCACTAATTTCAAAACATTTTCATCACCCCAAACGAAGCCCTGTACCCATTAGTAGTCACTTCCCATTCCCTCCTTCCTTCAGCTCCTAATTGACTTCCTATCTCTATAGACTTGCCTAATCTGGACATTTCGTATAAACGGAATCATAAAACATGGGCCTCTATATCCATCTTCTTTCCCTTAGAATAAGGTTCTCAAGGTTCATCCATGTTGTAGTGGATATCACACTTCATTCCTTTTTATAGCTGAATAATATTCCATAGAATGGATATGCAACATCTTGTTTTTCCATTCATTATTGATATGTGGTTTATGGTTTCCATTTTTGAGCTGTTATGAATGGTGCTGCTATGAATATTTATGTACAAGTTTTTGTGTGGACATATGTTTTCAGTTACCTCAGCTATATACTTAAGGAGTGGGATTGCTGGGTCATATTATAACTCTATGTTTAACTTTTTGAGGAACTGCCATACTGTTTTCCAAAGTGGCTCCACCACTTTACATTCCCAACAGCGATGTACAATGGTTCCATTTTCTCAGAATCCTCACCAACACTTGGTATTTTCCATCTTTTTGATTAAATACATTGTAGTGGGTATGAAGTGACATCTCATTTTAGTTTGATTTGCCTTGACCTAATGACGATCACATCTTTTCATGTGATGATTGGTCATTTTTCTCATATGATTTTTTTCACATGGTGGTTGGTCATACTTTCTTTGGAGAAATGTCTATTCAACTCCATTGCCCATTTTTAAATTGAGTTGTCTTTTAGTTGTTGAGTTGTAAGAATCCTTTTTATATTTTGGATACATATCCCTTGTCAGATACAAGATTTACAAATATTCTGTCCCATTCTGTGGATTGTCTTTTTTACTTTCTTGATAGTATCCTTTGATGCACAAACATTTTTTTCTTTTTTGAAGTAAAAAAAAGCTTCATCAAACTTGATGAAGTCCAATTTTACCTATTTTATCTTTTGTTCCTTGTGCTTTTGGTGTCATATCTAAGAAACCTCTGCCTAATCCAAGGCCATGAAGATTTATGCCTCTGTTTTCTTCTAAAAGGTTTCTAGTTTTATCTCTTTGGTCTACTTTGAGTTAAATTTTGTATATGGAGTAACGTAGGGGTCTAACTTTATTATTTTGCATATCCAGTTGTCCCAGCACCATTGTTGAAAATACTACTCTTTTCCCCATTGAATAGTCTTGGCACCCTTGTCAAAGACTAGGTTGACCATATAGGTAAGGGTTTATTTCTGGACTCTTAATTCTGTTCTGTTGATCTATATGTCTAGTCTTACAGTACCACACTGTCTTGATTACTGTAGCTTTGTAGTAAGTTTTGAAATCATGAAGTGTGTTTTTTATCACCTTTTTCTTTTTCAAGGTTGTCTTATCTATTCTGGATCCCTTGCATTTCCATATGAATTTTAGGATCAAGTTGTCAATTTCTGGAAAAACACACACACACACACACACACACATACACACACACAACCTACCTGGGATTTTGACAGGAATTGTGTTGAATCTGTAGATTAATTTAGGGAGTATTGCCATATTAACAATATTAAGCCATCCAATTTATAAACAAAAATGTCTTTCCATTTAACCTTTTCTGATTTAATCCAACGATTAAATTGTTTAATTTCTTTTAACAATGTTTTGTTGTTTTTAGAGTATAAGTTTTGCATTTCATTTGTCAAATTTCTTCCTAAGTATTTTATTCTTTTTATGTTACTGTAAATGGAATTGCTTTGAGTTCATTTTTGGATTGTTCACTGCTAGTGTGTAGAAGTACAATTGATTTTTTATACTGATCTCATATCCTGCAAACTGCTAGACTTGTCTGTTACCTCTAAATATTTACCCCTTAAAATTTATATATTCAAGATCATTTTGTCTGCAAACAGAGATAGTTTTACTTCTTTATTTCCAGTCTATATTACTTTTACTTCTTTTTCTTGCTGCATTGTCCTGGTTAGAATCTCCAGTACAATATTGAATAGACGTTGCCAGAGCAAACATATTTGTCTTGTTCCAGATCTTAAGGGGAAAGCTTTCAGTTTTTGCCGCTATGTATCATATCAGCTGTGAGTTTTTTGGTGACTCCTTTTTATCAGGTTAAAGATGTTTCCTTCTATTTTTAGTTTGTTGAGTGTTTTTTATCACGAAAAGGTGTTGGATTTCTCAAATGCTTTTTTCTGCATTAATTGAGATGATAGTATGGTTTTTGGCCCTTATTCTGTTAATATGGTATATTATGTTCATTGGTGTAGTCTATTGCTTGTTTTAACCCTGGGATAAATCCTGTTTAATCATGATGTTTCTTTTTTATATATTGCTAATTCAGTTTGTCAGTATTTTTTTTAACAATTGTTTCTTTAAATTAATTTATTTATATATTTATTTTTTGCTGCATCGGGTCTTCGTTGCTGCGCATGGGCTTTCTCTAGTTGCAGCAAATGGGGGCTACTCTTCCTTGCAGTGTGCCAGCTTCTCATTGCGGAGGCTTCTCTTGTTGCGGAGCACGGGCTCTAGGTGTGTGGGCGTCAGTAGTTGTGGCACGCAGACTCGGTAGTTGTGGCTCGCAGGCTCTAGAGTGTAGGCTCAGTAGTTGTGGCGCATGGGTTTACTTGCTCTGCAGCATGTGGAATCTTCCTGGACCAGGGCTGGAACCCGTGTCCCCTGCAATGGCAAACGGATTCTTAACCACTGCGCCACCCGGGAAGTCCAGTTTATCAGTATTTTGTTGAGGATTTTTGCATCTATAATCATAAGGGATGTTATGTAGTTCTCTTTCCTCATGATGCTTTGTCTGGTTTGGCATCAAGGTGATATTGACCTCACAGAGTGAGATGGAAAATTTTCCTATACCTTCTACTTTTTGGAAAAGTTATGAAGGATTGGTGATAAGCCTTCTTTAAACGTTTGGTAGATCAGCAGTGAAACCATCTGAACCTGGGCTTTTCTTAGTGAGAAGTTTTAAAATTACTAATTCAATGCATTTTCATCTCAATCTATTAACATTTTATATTTCTCTTAGAGTCAGTTTTGGTAGCTTGTGTCTTTCTAAAAATTTGTCCACATTATCTGGGTTATCTAATTTCTTCATCTGCAGTTGTTCATAGTATTTCTGTATAACCTTTTTAATTCTGTAAGGTTGGTCGTAATGTCCCCTCTTTCATTCCTGATTTTAGTAATTTGAGACCTCTCTTTTTTTTTTTTCCTTTTTCTAGCTAAAGGTTTGCTAATTTTGTTGATTCTTTCAGAGAACTAACTTTTAGTTTCATTGATTTTCTGTGTTGTTTTTCTCTATTTCATTAATTTTCAGTCTAATCTCTATTACTTCCTTCATCTGCTTGCTTTGGGTTTAGTTTGTTCTTCTTTTCTAGTTTCTTAAGGCAGAAGATTAGGTTATTGATATGTTCTTTTTAAATATAAAAAGCCTTTCCAAAAATAAAAATAAAAAGCCTTTCCCTCTAATTATCTTTAGCTATACCTCTAACTTTTGGTTTTATTTTCATTCATTTCAAATTATTTCCTAATTTCCCTTGTGATTTCTTCTTTGACCCATTGCTTATTTAGAAGTGCATTGGTTAAATTCTACGTATTTGTGAATTTTCAAGTTTCCTCATGTTATTGATTTCTAATTTCATTGCATCATCATTGGACAACATATATTGTATGATTTTCATCCTCTTAAAATGTATTGAGTCTGTCTTATGGCCTAATGTATGTTCTGTCTTAGGGAATGTTCCATGTGCACTTATCAAGAATATGTATTTTGCTGTTGTATGGTATGTTCTACAGATGTCAGTTAGCTCTAGTTAGTTTATGGTGTTGTTCAATTCTTCTTTCCTTGTTGATATTCTATCTAGTTCTATCCATTGTTAAAAGTAGGGTATTGAATAATAGTTGTCCAACAACTATTATTGTTTATTTCTCTCTTCAGTTCTTTTAGTTTTTGTTTTATTTACTTTGGAGTTCTGTTGTTAGATGCATATATATTTATAATTTTTGTCTTCTTGATAGATTGCCATCCATAAAGGTTATAAACTCAACAATACACTGATTATTGGTTTACAATCTTATGTCTTTTAAATAAATGAATAGAAAAAGAAGAAAAGATAAATTTATATAGTTTGTTTTGTTCACCCATATATTTACTCTTTCTAGAACTCTTTCTTTCTGTGGATTTTAGTTGCTGCCTGGAGTAATTTCCTTTCTACCTGAAAGACTTTCTTTAGTACTTTTTCTAAGGCAAATCTGCTACCAATGAATTCTCTCTTTCTTCATCTAGGACTATATGTCACCTTCATTTTCAAAGGATAATTTTGCTGGATATAAAATCCTTGGATGACAGTATGTGTTTTAGGACTTGAATGTCATTCAGCTTCTTTCTCATCTCCATTGTTTTTGATAAGAAGTCAGTTATTATTAGTATTGATACTCTCCTGTATGTGATGTGTCATTTTTTACTTGCTGTTTCAAGGTTTTCTCCTTCTGTCTTTAACTGTTTGATAAAGGTATGTCTAGGTATAGATCACTTTATATTTAAACTATTTGAAGTTTGTTGATCTTAAATCTGTTGATTAATCAAGTTTTAAAATCAAATTTGGGGATTTTTCAAGAATTACACCTTAAATATTTTTCTGTCTCTCTCCCCTCGCTCTCTCTCCAAACTCCTATTATAGATATGTTGGTACACTTGATGTTGTACCGTAAGTCTCTGTGGCTTTGTTCATTTTCTTTTAGATTTTTCCTCCATTCTTCAGGTTAGATCACTTCTATTCGTCTGTCTCATGTTCAATGCTCTCTTCTACTATTTTACATCTGCTGTTGAGTTCATCTAGTGAATTTTAATTTTTAGTTATTGTAGTTTTCATCTCTAGAATTTCCAATTGGTTTCATTTTAGAGTTTCTGTATCTTCATCAATTTTTCCTTTTAGTTGAATCATTGTCATTCTATTTTTTGCAAATTCTTTAAAGTATAATTTATTTTATTTAATTATATTCATAGCAGCTGCTTTGAAATTTTTGTCTGCTAAATCAGTATTTGTTCTCACTCAGAGTCAATTTTTATTGATTGCTTTTTTCTTGATTATGGATCACAGTTTCCTGTTTCTTACATGGCTAATAATTTTTTATTGAAAACTAGTCATTCTGAGTCTGACTTTTTAATTGAGAGTTTGTGCCGTTGTTTGGATTTTTCTTTTGGTTGTTTTTAGTAATTTTCATGGACTTAATCTGAGTTTTCTCTCTCCCCCATTGTATGTGGCCACTGATGTTTCTGCTCAGTATTTTAATTTTTAAAAAATCCTGGATTCCTAAGTATCCCCTTTGTGTCTGCAGAGTTCAGCAGACAGCTAATGATTGGTCAGAGTCTGTGCTCTCACATCTCAAGTCATCAGTAAAGCTTTGACCTGCAACCAATGGATCTGTGTACGGGCTGAGAAATACATTAAAAGTTCAGATGGCTTTCACCTCTTTTACCGAGAACACCTCTGAGTGTGGATTTTTCACCATCCAGTCTAAATCAAGTCAAAAGAAGCTGTTCATTTTTACAGAGTCCCACCTTGGTAACAATAGGGTGGGATGGGGATAGAAGTCCCAGTCGAACACACAACAAATTCCCACTGTTCTTACCCAAATATTAGCAGTTTTTCATGTATAAATGCTTCTCAGTTTGTTTCTGTGTTTGGCTGATTTCCAGAGCTGTGAAATGGTTGTCTTTGGCAAGTTTGTCCAATTTCATAGTTGGTTTTGGGAAAGATAATTTGCCAGCATCTTTACTCCACTATTGCCAGAAGTTATGTTGTATATATCCTTTTTCAAGTTGAATTTTTTTACTCAACATTCTGTTTTCAGAGTTAGGTATGCTAACTAGGATTTCATGAAATCCTAGTTTATTCCTTTTAACCACTATGTAGGCTTCCATTGTATGAATAAAGCACAGTTTATCAGTTTCCCTGCTGAAAGTATTATAGACATGGCTATAGGGAACAACTTTTTTCATATCTTCTTGTGCACAAGTTTGAGGTTTTTTCCAGAGTAGATACCTAGAAGTGGAATTACTGGGTCTCAAGGTATGGATATCAGCTTTACTAGAAATTGCCAAATTGTTCTACAGATGTAGCATTATATGTGTTGCTGTTTCTGTATCTTTACCAAAAACATTTAGTAGTATCAAACATTTAATTTTTTAAAGTTTCAGCAATGTAAATATTTCACAGTGGTCTTTATTTTTATTTCCCTGATTAGTCGAAAACCACACCTTTATTGTGTTTATTGACTCAAAGTATTTCCAGTTATAGGAATTGCCTATTGTATTTTTTTCCTATTTTCCTGTTGAATTTCTTTCTGTATTGATTTGAAGTTCTTTCCCTGATGCCTTCTTCTAGTTTGTGGCTTTTCTTTCTACTTTGTTTATATTTTCAATTGTCAAACTTGAGGGTTTTTAATATAATCAAAGTGATCACAATTTCTCTTTTAAATTTGTAATGTTTCTACCTTACTCGGATATTGTAAAGCTATATTCTTTTACTTTTTCTAAAAATTTTATTTTTAAACTAAGTCTTTAAACCATTTGTTATTTATTTTTATATATAGTGTAAGTTAGAAATTTAATTTTGTCTTTTTCCAGATAGCTAGCCAATTATTCCAGAACCCTTTATTGAATAACCCTTCCTTTACCACTGAATTATGTCACCATATCAAATGAATTAATATCTGTAAAGTACTGAAAACATTGCCAAACTATTTTATAAGTAGTGGTAACAATAGTAGTGATACTTCTACTACTGCATCAAAATTTTACATATACATGGGTCCATTTCTAGGTTTTCTAGTTGGTTCCATGGGTCTGTGTAACTATTGCTTACCAATATTATGCTGTTTTTTAAATTATAATACTTATATAAGTATTGATACCTAGAAGATGAAAATCTTCTTTTTCCTTTTTGTCTTCTTTCTCTTCCCCTTCTTTCTTTATCATTTTCTCTTTCAAAATTGTGCTGTTTTTGGCATTTTCCTCTTCCACATGAATTTTAGGATAGTTTGTCCAGTACTATGAAAAAGCTTTTTGGAGTTTTGATAGAAATTGCTTTGAATTTACAAAATGATTATAGGGAGAAGTTCTGTCTCTGCAACAGTGGGTCTTCCTAGCATGGAATATCTTTTTATTTAAGATTTCTTGGGCTTCCCTGGCGGCGCAGTGGTTGAGAGTCTTCCTGCCGATGTAGGGGACTCGGGTTCGTGCCCCAGTCTGGGAAGATCCCACATGCGGGATCAGCTGGGCCCGTGAGCCATGGCCGCTGAGCCTGTGCGTCCGGAGCCTGTGCTCCACAACGGGAGAGGCCACAACAGTGAGAGGCCCGCATACCGCCAAAAAAAAAAAAAAAAAAAGATTTCTTTATGTCACTTAAAAAAAGTTTTATACTTTTCTCTTTAAGTTTCTACAGAATTATATGTACTCCTAGTAACCTTATATATTTGTTACTCTTATGATAGGTAACCTAAACATAATATTTTCCAAGTGACTTTGCTATTTTATAGGAACACTATTTTTGTATATTGAACTTGTGTCCAGCAATACACCATGACTTAGCTCAGTTCCTGGTTGAAATGATGTGATCAACCCAGCTTCTTAGCAAAGCGAGGGTGAACCCTTTTTATGGGAAAATAAAATCAGCTGTCAGTCTTTATGGTTCTTGTGCACACAATATCCATTATACTATAAAAAAATTTGCTAGACATGTAAGAGGCAAGAATATGTAACTGATAATCAAACAAAAAAGGCAGTAGAAGCAGATCCACAGATGATCTGGAGATTGGCATTAGATAAAGTTTTTAAGTAACTATTATAAATATATGAAACAAGATGGAGAATTTAAACAGAGAAGTGGAATTTATAAAAACAAAATCAAGTGAATTTCCTAGAACTGAAAATTAAAATTCTGAAATTAAAACTTAATTGGCTACATTTAATAAGTCTTTGGACACAGAAAAAGACAGTTAGTGAACTCAGAGAACTCAATAGGAAATATTCAAAATGGTGAATGAAGGGAATAAAATATGAAAATAACAGAACAGAGTATTAAAAAGTATGCTGTATAAGAACATATAAAGATACAATAGTTTGAAAGTAAAGGATGGAAAAAGCTATATTATGCAAACACTAATCAAAAGAAAGCTGTTAAAGATAGCTTCCATATTAGCTAAACTAGACTTTAAATCAAGGAGTATTATTAGAGATAAAGGGGAATATTTCATAGTGATATAGGAATCAATTCCAGTGTAAGACATTAAATTTATAAGTGCCCAATAACATAGCTTCAGAATATATAAAGTAAAAGCAGACAAAATTGAAGGGAAATACACAAATCAACTTCAAAGTTGGAAGTAGTATTTCTTTTCATATTTGACAGACACATAGACAAAAAATTAGTGGGGAACTAGATTATTTGAATAATATTATTAACTAATATGATCTAATTGACACTTCCCCTTGAAACTTCACCATATATGTTCAAGTCCACTAGACATATATATCAAAGTACATCATGTTCCAGGCTCTCAAGCAAGTCTCAATAAATTTAAATGGATTAAAGTAATACAGAATTTGTTCTCTGACTACACAATAATTAATCTAAAAATAAACAATAAGGATAGTTAGAACAATCCTCAGAATTTTACAGTTCTATATAATCAATAGATCAAAGAAAAAACTCACTTTCCAATGCCTATTGGAAAATATTTTGAACAATAATATTGATATAATGTATCAAATTGATATATCAATATAATGTATCAGAATTGTAGGATGTAGCTACAGTGTTTAGAGAGCACTTTATACTTTTATTTTTTATAATATTTGTTTATTGCTGCATCAGGTCTTACTTGTGGCACGCTCTTCATTGCTGCATGCAGGATCTTTGTTGTGGCATGCAGGATCTTTTTAGTTGCAGCATGCAGAATCTTTAGTTGCAGCATGTGGGATCTAGTTCTTGGACCAGGGATCAAACCCAGAACCCCTGCATTGAGATCACGGAGTCTTAGCCACTGGACCAGCAGGGAAGTTCCCCCAAGAGGGCATTTTATACTTTTAAATGAAATATTAGAAAATAAAAAATGTTGAATATAATCTAAGCTTCCATTTTAAGGAGCTAGTAAAAGAATAACAAATGAAAGTAAAAAATAAATAAATAGACGGAAATAGAGAGCATATATACAAAAGAGAAAAAACAACAAAGTAAAATTTTATTCTTTAATTCATTATATTGATAAACTTCCAACAAAATGATCAAGAAAGAGGAGAGAAAACAAAACTTAAAATATCATAAATGAGAAAGGAAACATGACTATGACTCCTCCAGATTATTAAAAACTTAAAAGATGATATGAATAATTTATGCCAATAAATTTGGCAATATATTTTAAATGGACAAATTCATTTGAAAAAAACTGACCAAAATTATCATAAGCAGAAATTGAAAATCAGAATAATCCTACACTATTAAAGAAATCTGTAATTAAATATCATCTCACAAATAAAACTCCAGGTCCAAATGGGTTCCCTGGTGAATTCTTACAAACATTCCAAAAAGAAATAATATCATCTTATATAAACTCCTTCAGAAAATATTGATGGGATTAACACTTTTCAACTCATTTTGTGTGGCCAGTATAACCCTGATGCAGAAACTTAAGAAAAATATTATAAGAAAGGAAAGGAAGAGACCATATCTCTCATGAATATAGATATAAAAATTCTACACAAAACATTAACAAATTGAATCCAAATTGAACAGCAATATATAAAAAGGATGTCACATCAGGGCCATATAAAGTTTATTCTAGGAATGCAGGTTTGGTTTAACATTCAGAATTCAATCCATGTAATTTATATATTAACAAAATTAAGGAGAAAACCTATGTGATCATCTCACTAGCTTCAGTAAAAGCATTTGATAGAATTTAGTACCTATTCATGATGAAAAATCTCAGAAAACTGGTGCCAGAGGGAATTTGCCTTATTCTGATAAAGGATAGCTAAAAAATTCACAGCTTGCACCATATTTAATGGTGAAATTTTGAACACACTTTCCCCTTTAATTCAAGAAAAATACAAAGGATAGTCCCTGTTACCACCTCTGCTGAACAGTATACTAGAAGTCCTAGCCAAAGCAGTAAGTCAAGGTAAAGAAATGCAAGTTTAAAAATTGGAAGGGAAGAAATAAAACCATCTTTATTCAGAGAAGATATGCTTATGTACATATAAAATTCAAAAGAATCTACAAATAAAATTAATAAGTTAATCTAGCAAGGTCACTATTACAAAAATTTATTAACCTGGTATAACTTTTTCCATTTCTACTTAGAACAGTTCTGTATCAGTATGTTTTAGGACTTTCTTTTGAAAACATCCTTTGACTACATCTTTTTCATCCAATATGAGAGCTTTCATCATTTTTAGTTGACATTCTTTAGATATATTTAGAAGTATTTTTAATATTTTATTTTATGCTTTCAATTTACTAGTTATTTTCTTTGCTTCTAATTTTTCCTAATTTTTTCTATTTGATTGAATAAATGACCTTGCTTATACATTTTATTCATTCGGAAGTTACATGTTCTCATTATTTTCTTTTAGTGGTGACCATTAAATGTTTGACACATAAATCTGACTCTTTCGTAGTCTAAATATCTCTATCTTCCTCCTGAACAAATACTAGGATCTTAGAATGCTTTTACTCTTGTCACTCCTTCCTACCTGTGTTCTATTTTGTCTACTGTTTTACTTTTACCTTTCTTTTATAACCCTCCCCTCAAATGAGCCATTACTGATGTTTATGCTCAGCATTCTTTCATGCATGTCACTTCTTCCTTTTAACTGAATTTAGGTTCAGTTTTCTTCTTTCTGGAGTACTATCTTTGATAGACTTTTCTGCAGAGTCTGCCATTAGTAAATTCTCTCATTTCTTTCATATTTGAAAATCCCTGTATTAGTCCTTCTGGGTGTAGAATTCTAGATGACGGTTATTCTCCCTCACTACTTTGAGGACATTATTTCATTGTCTTCTGGCTTCTATTAATGAAAAGATTGCTGTTCATCTTACAGTTTCTCTGAGGTAATCTTTTATTTATGTCTGCTTTGAAGATTTCTCCTTATTTTTGATGCCCTGCAGTTTCACTATGATGTGGGTCAGGGTATTGATTTCTTACTTGTCTTGCTCAGGGCTAGAATTTATGTCTTTTATCAATTCTGGAAAAATTCTCAGCCAAATTTGGATAAATTATTCAACTTCCCATGTTACTCCTCTCCTTGAAACCCTGCAATGTCTCCCTCATCTATTGACAGTATTACTACTCAGGCCTGTCACAGTTTGACCTCTATACATTTCTGTAATTAAGTTTCCACGTCTGTCAGCCAGGAAAGCCCATCACTCAAACTGGTGATACATTTCTTGTTCATAACTCAGTTTAATTATCACCTATTCTCTGAAGCCTTTCCTGAAACCTCTGCCACTAAACACTCTGTTTTGTGTATCCACTCTTTCCTGTTCATACAATCCACTGATTGCATTTATCTATTTATGTGTAAATCTTCCCCCCAGTAGACTCAAATTCCCAGTGGGCAGTTCCCTTTGTATTTACAGAGACAGGCACTTATGGGCTCTATAAACCTTTGTAGATTGAATGAATGAATCAATCAAGAAGATGAAGGTAAACACTATCTACCTCATAGGGATATTGTAACAACCAAATACACACCATGTGAAAATAAAAAGTGCTAATCTTTTATTTGAATTGAAGACAACTTATGCATTGTTTTGGTACAGTGGGTTATGTAACAAACTGGTTGTTTCTTTAAATTTCTTATTCCATATGGCATAGAGCAGAGTTCTTAGTGTTCTTTGATCATAATGAAGTTTTTTTTTTTTTTTGGTTCTGTGCCTTTTCTGCCAATTGCTATACTTCTCAGAGCCTAAAAAAATCCAAGGAGTTCTATAAGATGCTTGATATAGTTTACTGGCTATTATAATACATTCTGTCCTGAAAACTCAGTGCATCTGTGAATGCTCTTCCTCCATAGATCTTAGTGGCTTTCTCCTTTATTCCATTAGGTGTCTGCTCTAATTTTGCCTTATGAATTAGCCCTTCACTGACTCTCATTATAAAACAACAAATTTCCACCCCAGCCCCTTCTCTGTCCTCTTTTACCTGCTTTATTTTCCCCAATACACTTCTCCACAAGTGAAATATATATTTACCTCTTTTATTATTATCTACTCCTCCCATACACACTAGCATGTAAACTTCTTAAAAGTAGGAACTTTGCTTTATGCTTAGAGCAGTGTTTAGAATACAGTAGGTGCTCCGTAAGTATTTCTTAAATAAATGTGTCAATATAGGTGCCATTGAGTCTCATCAGTAAAAATCCTGATGCTTAGTAGGCAAAAACAATACAGCCACTCTGGGCATAGCAGCCTTCAACATTCATCTTGATCTGGGATGAGATTATAAAACTTGGCTATTTTGCTTTTCCTTAGTACAGACTAATGCACGATTTCATCCTGAAAACTAAAGAAATCACTTCCTTTCCTGGCAGTACCTAAACCAAGTTCTAAGCTGGCTGCATACAAAGCCCGTCTGTTCTCTCCTGGTTTAAAGACAGCGGCAGTTCCTGCCTGCTTTTAGTAAGCTTTATTTTACTTTCTGTTTTCTTTCACTGCTTAAGGACAATTTACATATCTTTTCTACCCATTCTATCATTTTGATCTTGCCAAGAGCTTTCAATTAATATTTTGTGGGCACTTGTGCAAGGAAAGCACCCATTCACAATGTCTATGGGAAATAAATTCTTATTATTTCATAGAAACAAACATCTAAAGCTATAACTCATTTGTATATTATGAGGGAGAGGTCCAGAGATACTTATTTGCTGAAAGCCATATAACTAAAGTTTGTAACACGAGTGTGTCTAACACCCACATCCCCAGTCGTTCTTCATACTCTTTTGCCTGATTTTCCTTTAATAAGGTCATTTTTGTTTCTCTTAATTACCTGTGCATTAATCGAAAGCCCCCAATTCTTATTTTACTAGTGTGTGTCTTTCTGGCATCAGACATCTTACCTCCTCAGTCTTCAACTGTCCAACTGCTATATTGATTTTTCGGGTGCCATCAAGCTTCTCTTTCCAGATTTAGCATGACTGAAAAGCATGTGGTCTTTCAGCTAAGCTGACATTCCAAGGTCAACTTTGTGGCCAGTGAAAACTCATGGCCCGAAAATTCTGACAGAGCTGCCCTCCACCTGAGGGAGAGTTTGCCTCTGTGCCTACTCTTCCTTGCTAGGGACGTGCTGCTCCCAGCTTGCTGCCCAGTACTGACTGTCAGAGCCACACACTGGCTCCAGTAACACTGAATACTCAACCACTGAAAATACCTGGGTTTTCGTCTTGTTTGTGGTTTCCTTTGCTGTGCAGAAGCTTTTAAGTTTCACTAGGTCCCATGTGTTTATTTTTGGGTTTTTTGTTTGTTTGTTTTTTAGGCATTTGAAATATTTATTTTCCATCTTTCTATAATTGGGGACTTTCAGTTATTTTTTTTTTTTATACAGCAGGTTCATATTAGTCATCCATTTTATACACATCAGTGTATACATGTCAATCCCTATCTCCCAATTCATCCCACCACCCCCCGCCCCGCCACTTTCCCTCCTTGGTGTCCATACGTTTGTTCTCTACATCTGTGTCTCAATTTCTGCCCTGCAAACTGGTTCATCTGTACCATTTTTCTAGGTTCTACATATATGCGTTAATATATGATACTTGTTTTTCTCTTTCTGACTGACTTCATTCTGTATGACAGTCTCTAGATCCATCCACGTCTCTACAAATGACCCAATTTCATTCCTTTTTATGGCCGTGTAATACTCCATTGTATATATGTACCACATCTTCTTTATCCATTCATCTGTCGATGGGCATTTAGGCTGCTTCCATGACCAGGCTATTGTGAATAGTGCTGCAGTGAACATTGGGGTGCATGTGTCTTTTTGAATTATGGTTTTCTGTTGGTATATGCCCAGTAGTGGGATTGCTGAGTCATATGGTAATTCTATTTTTAGTTTTTTAAGGAACCTCCATACTGTTCTCCATAGTGGCTGTATCAATTTACATTCTCACCAACAGAGCAAGAGGGTTCCCGTTTCTCCACACCCTCTCCAGCATTTGTTGTTTGTAGATTTTCTGATGATGCCCATTCTAACTGGTGTGAGGTGATACCTCACTGAGTTTTGATTTTCATTTCTCTAATAATTAGTGATGTTGAGCAGCTTTTCATGTGCTTCCTGGCCATCAATATTTCTTTGGAGAAACGTCTGTTTAGGTCTTCTGCCCATTTTTGGATTCAGTTGTTTGTTTTTTTAATATTGAGCTGCAAGAGCTGTTTATATATATTTTGAAGATAAATCATTTGTCTGTTGATTTACTTGCAAATATTTTCTCCCATTCTGAGGGTTGTCTTTTCATCTTGTTTGTAGTTTCCTTTGCTTTGCAAAAGCTTTTAAGTTTCATTAGGTCCCATTTGTTTATTTTTGGTTTTATTTCCATTACTCTAGGAGGTGGATCAAAAAAGATCTTGCGGGCTTCCCTGGTGGCGCAGTGGCTGAGAGTCCGCCTGCCGATGCAGGGGA
>NW_020175662.1:597627-598006 GCF_003031525.2 Neophocaena asiaeorientalis asiaeorientalis
TCAAATAGTCTGAAGTCTGGGAGCCTGATTCCTCCAGCTCTGTTTTTCATTCTCAAGATTGCTTTGGTCGTTTGCAAATGAAGCAACTGACAAAGGATTAACCTCCAAAATTTACAAGCAGCTCATGCAACTCAGTATATAAAAAACAAACAGCCCAATCCAAAAATGGGCAGAAGACCTAGATAGACATTTCTCCAAAGAAGATATACCAAGATTGCCAACAAACACATGAAAGAATGCTCAACATCACTAATCATTAGAGAAATGCAAATCATGACTACAATGAGGTATCACCTCACACCAGTCGGAATGGCCATCATCAAAAAGTCTACAAACAATAAATGCTGGAGAGGGTGTGGAGAAAAGGGAACCCTCTTGC
>NW_020175662.1:598724-656852 GCF_003031525.2 Neophocaena asiaeorientalis asiaeorientalis
TTAAAAAAAAAAAAAAAGAAAATACCTGGGACACCTTCTGTACTGAGGCTGATGTCTGTGGCTATCATTGGACTGTCAGTGCCTCCTAGTGGCCAAGGTTCCAAAGGATTCCAACTGAAAAGTGGCCAGGACAGGAACAGCCCACCTGGCAGCTCTTCCTCTCTCCTGAGTCTTGTCCCCCACCTATTTGCAGTTTGTCCCAGCCCTACATCATGCAGTGAGAATTCATCATCACATACCAGTCATTTCATCATTTTGCTGATTTAATTCCCAAACATGACCATGATGATGAAAAAATTGGGAGGCGGGGGGAGGGAGAGGGAGGAGGGGGGAGGGAATATAAATATAACAAAAGTCACTAGCACCTCTAGAGCAGGTCAGTTTGAAAAGTGCTGTGTAATAATGTGGTCACTGTTCTTCCTTCCCATCAGCCCCATGGGAGCTCCGACAAGCCCACTCTTTTAGGAGACTTCAAATGCTCAAAAGTGCCAAATCATCCTTCTGAAATCATTCTTTATTAAGCTTCCTTAAGAATAATTTCACATGTTTTACAAAGATATGCAGAGGCTTAGCTGGTTTCTCTGGAGGCTTTTATTCTAGAAAGAACACGCATGATCATAAAGATCATATTTTAAAGTGTATATCGTTCATAAAATGAAAGATAAATCATGTCCACAAGCATAACCTTGAGATTACTGTCATTAGGCTCTTGCTGGCACAGGATGTACAGATGTAGATTTGGGTATGGGAAGGAATGGCTCTGTAAACTGCAGAGGAATTGTGGAGGCTCCACTTCTCCATGAGGGAGAGAGAAATTCTGTGTAACAGATAAGGCCATGCTACAACAAATGAAGTGGGAACTCTTCCTTCTATATACCCCTTTGCATCCTTTGTCCTCATGCTATGTCTTGTCTCCTCAAGGGTCCCCTCCACCAGGACTTTCTTTCCCTAGAAAATGCCTATATTCCAGTCCTTTCTCTGTGCTATTTCTACCTTTTCCTCATCAAAACATACCTATCCCCTGTCCATTCTCTCAACTGCCTTGGAATATAATCCGATAAAGTATTTCATGCTAAGATTTGAATAGTAGCTTACTACCTATTTTTCTGCTCCTCCCATTAACATTTGCATTGTAACTGGGGACACCTGAAGCCCTTGACACACAAGGCTTGGAAACCAACTTTATCTCGCAAATTATACACACCACCCATGCCCATCACCCCCCAGCACTCAATCTCAAATATGATGTTGAGGAAGAATGCCCTTTGCTTCCCTGAGTTCTGTTTGGATGTCCCCACAACTGACCACTCTTGGAGGGTCACTGCAGTGGCTAATAACTCCGTGTGTCAGAGTCTAAAGGCTTTGATCTGGAGCCTGCTGGCGCACCACATTCTGATATTATTTATTCATTCAACCCACAAACAGAGCTGGAGAAGAGGGGTTAACAAGAGAGGACACAAGCCCTCAGGGTTTCTTTGCAGTGATTGCGGCTTGCCAAGGAAGGTTTTGGATAGCCGTGGCCTATTCCAAAAGAGGGAAAGAATCTGTCAGTTGTTTGGAAGATGTCAAGCAATTAAAGTGTGACCACAATGTAAAGAATTGGGGGCGGGTGGAGGGGGGAAGATGAGTGAGCGCTGCGGCAATTAGGGGACATGATGCTGAAAGCCTGAGATTTGTACTGCCATCAACTATGTCTTATCCAACAAGTTTCATGGGTTTCTAAGACATTTCTAGAAAAAGCACCATGCCATGCCGGGCAGGAAGTCCCAGAAACTGCCCAAGTGTTGTACTCTCATCCCTACCCTTGGCCCTTTCTCCTCTTTCTCCCAAACTTCCCACCCCCCGGTCAGCTTTTGTGCCTTCCGGGTAAGAACCGGCTTCACCATCTCTCGGGCAGCGAGCCTATGCTCTCGCCTCTAGCGGCGCCCGCATCCCCGAGCGCGCAGGCCGACCCGGCACCGCGCCGCGCTGATTCGCTGCCTCGGAGACTGCGGTGCCCGCGACGCGCCCGCCCCTCGCGGCGCACGCCGGCTGGTTCAGCTTCAGTCTGTCTGCAGCCGCGGCCACCGCGAGCAGCGCTGCAGCCGGGGCACCGACGCCTCAGTGCTCGCTCAGCGCCCCCGAAGACAGCAACGGCGAGCCCCTAAAGCGCGCACGATGCAGGCCACCGCCGATTCCACGAAGATGGACTGTGTTTGGAGCAACTGGAAAAGTCAGGGTATTCTCTTTATTTCAGTTGTGCATGCCTGCGGCGCACGGGAACGCCGGGACCCAGACTCGGCCATTGTGCATCATTTCACCTGTGGGACCTATGCATGCTTTATACCCAAGAGCTTTCTGATGGGGGGAGTAAACTTGTTCTGTCAAAAATCAAAGTGGATGGTGTTTGATTTTTGTGGGGTTTTCCCCTTGTCCTGTCTTTTTAAAAATATCCCCCACCCCCACCCCTTTGTTTTCTTGTTGTTACGCTAGTATTTTAAATAATGGCATCTTTTGCCTCCTCCTGGAGCTCTTTTGGGATCCTTTAATCGTTCAGTACTTGTTTAATCTCTTCTTATTCCCGGAGTTAAAATGCTTTCTTATTGTCCCGTGCATCCCAGTGCATTTAATTTATGCCTAAAGGTTGAAATCTCCTGGTAGAACCATTAGCTGAGAAGGCTGTAGTGCATCCTTTTAAGAGGGACACACCCATTTTAGGCTTATTATTTGTGGTCACACAAAGGAAACTGGAAATGCAGAATAGCTCTGGAAATCCTGAAAATATGATGGCGTAGACACATATTAGGATGATTCACTTTGAAATATTTCAGGTTTTTTTTGTCTTTCATTGGGGTAACCTGTAACTACTGTTTATTAATAATGGGTATATGTGGAACAAATGGAGGGAAATTAAAAAACAGTGCCAGTTGCCCTCTGGTATAACAGATTTTGAAACAGTCCATATTAGCACTGGGTGTGGCCACCCTCCAGCCTTGCTTGGATTGCTTTTCAGCCATTTTTATTCAGCCTCATACTTCACACATCTCCATCTCTCCTTTGTTACATTAAAATTCTCTGCTTCATCTTGCTCAGTATGAGATTACTAGGAGAAAGAGAGACTTTGAAAGAATTATGTGTTGTAAACTTGGATGTTTGTAATATGAAGTGTCTTTTAATATTTAACAAATATGGTTCTGAAGAAGGTGCGTTTGACTTAACCTGCAGGGTTGCAGCATCCCTCAGGGGGCCAAGAATACACTGGAGCAGGAGCTGATTTTTTTTTTTTAAACCTGGCATCTTCCTCTTGTAATGTTATATCATAGAAAGAATGGGATGTCTTCTAATCTTTAATGCCCCAAGGAGTTTTTCTTTGGTAAATCTTTTAAGCAGAGAAAAAGTAAACATGAACCTCAGAATTAAGAACATATTTTCTCTGTCTCTTATTTGTTGGTTGGGCGGCTAAGACATAAAATACAATAGTCTAGTTCAAATTATGTGGGCCTATTGGAAATACAGCTGTCAAAAGTAAATAAATGAACCTAATAAATTTAAATGCCAGGAAATAAGAAATGTATGGCCATTCAGGGGGCATAATTTTAGAGAATGATGTCAACTACATGAACTAGCATATGTTTTATACAGGAGGCAGCTGTGAAAATTCTTGGTAACATTTCATTCTTGTTATGTGTTTAGACTCAGCCAGTTTATTCCGTATACACACTCAGCATACATCTATGGCTTGAAAGAATACCAAGTTTAGTTGGACATAACAAACTTGGTTTTTAGACTATGCTTATGGATTTCCTCTATTCTTACCAAAAGTAAGTACCAAAAGTGGCAGATTTTCTGCCTTATTTGTATAAGATGTAAGACACTATTTCATCACAGTCCTATGTGTTTTGCCTCAGTTGACATTCTCATTGGGGGGGAGGTTAAAAAATGTGGACATTTATAATCAGAAAATAACACAAAATGCCATAATTTGTCCATTGAAGACAATCGTTTTCATTTCCACTATACAGCTGCTTACGAAGATTGATTCAGGATCATTGAGGGTCTTTCCTACTCTGTGACCTTTGATAGTGTTCAGTACCATTGATTTCCTTTTGTCAAATAGAACAAAGCCATTATCCTGAAAATTAACTAATAACTGGGTGGGTGGGTTTATAGGCATGAAAGAGAAATAATAAGTAAATTATTCCTGTTTCTCCCTACTAGGAGAACTTTCACCTAAACTAAAATCTACAGTAAGATTCTTGTTTAGCATTTTCAGTGTATCTTCATTTTAGTTCCCTCATTATCAAAAACAGTTGTTCTTAACACTGGCTGTATGTTAGTATCACGTGGGAAGCGTTAAAAACCATGGAGGATGCCTGGGCCCTACCCCTAGAGGTTCTGATTCAGTTGAGCCAAGCATCAGTATTTTTCAAAAGCTCCTCAAGTGAATGTAATACATAATCAGGGTTGAAGCCACTCATGTGTAATAATTCTTAGCCCAATCCATAGACTAGCAGAGCAAGGTCTAGTATACAAATGATGAAATGGGTGTGATCAAGGAGCAGCTGTGAATGCAGTTAAAAGAAGTAAGTATTAACATTGTTGATAATGTCCTCTGAAGGTATTAAGAAGTGAAAGTTTTGCTTGGAAAAGGGAATAAAAGTGAGTTTCTGTTTCCTCCATGTTAAACAGTTCCATGGAGAAATTTGCAGCCCATTGGATATGTCATGAAGACTGTACTGAAACTAATACAATGCGTCCTAAAAACTGTAGTATACATGCAAAAGGAACCTTATATTTATTTTACTAATATATATGATTTTAGCTGTAGAGAAGAATGTTTAAAGAGAGACTAAATTCCACATTATACTACATTACACACATTCTGTTCCCAGTTTAAAAAAATGATACTCATACCCAATTGGTTAATAAACCAAAGCCCAATCTACTCAGTGAAGATGAAATAAGACAATAACCTAATAAAACATGGCAATCTTCAGATTACTAAGTATTATTATTATTAAATATTAACATTTATTGGGCACTTTTACTGAGTGATTTACTCGCATCATTGCATTTAATCTTCGTGAATCCTATGATGTGTGAGTTGTTTTATTATCCCATTTTACAGGTGATGAACTGAGGCTTCTGCCAAGGCACACAGCTGGTGATGCCAGAGGCTGGATTCAAGCCTAGGGCTGTCTGACCCCAGAGCCCCTTGATTCTTGCTGTTTTACCATCTGCCTCCGAAGTAGATGGCTTCTTCCTCAATGGTTTTTCTAAAAATGTGAATTATCTAGGTAATGGGGGGTGTTAATAACCCATCACATTTACATAGTTTTCATTTTGCCAAACATCTTCTCATTTGAGCTTTTCAGTTTACTCTTGAACAACACGAGGCTCAAAGAGGTTAAGTGACTTGCCCAGAGTTTTTCGATAAGTGGCAAGTTGAGTAATGAAAAGGTGACTCTGGCCGTGAATCCAGAACTCTTCCTATCTCAACGCTCACTACTTCTTTCACTAATGCTGAGTTACAGAAAGTGAACTCTCCTTTCACCTTCAAAGATATTTTCACACAGGTTACCTCTTTAAAGACAAAGCAAAATTGAGCAGTTGAGGCAGTGATCTTGACCAATTTATGCCATTGTTGTCATCATCCCTATCATCAACTCATCATTAAAAATTCTCCATCAGGGCTTCCCTGGTGGCGCAGTGGTTGAGAGTCCGCCTGCCGATGCAGGGGACACGGGTTCGTGCCCCGGTCCGGGAAGATCCCACACTCCACGGAGCGGCTGGGCCCGTGAGCCATGGCCGCTGAGCCTGCGTGTCCGGAGCCTGTGCTCCGCAACGGGAGAGGCCACAACAGTGAGAGGCCCGCGTACCGCAAAAAAAAAAAAAAATCTCCATCAGTATTATCCATGTGTTGGTCATTGTCCTAAACTCTTGTTACATATCTTAATCTCATATCTTCCTGAGATTATTGTGTTACTCTCATTTTATAGAGGACGAAACTGAGGATTTTAAGGCTGAGATGGCCAGTAATTTGCCCTAAGACTTAGGTGGGTCCCAAACGCAGAGCAGTCTGATCCCCAAACCTACACTTTTAACCACTTTACTATACTACCTGAATCCAAATGGTACTAAGGCAGGGGAACAAAGTTTGACTAGAACCACTTATGCATATCATTTCACTTGTGCTCCAAAGATTGCTGTTTTCCAGGTATCGCTGTACATGACAAGTTCACGGGCAGGACACTTGGCAATGTGGGGGGGCTGAGGCTAGTGGTCAGCTCCCACTTTACTGCACGTGGCAGCATTTTGTACTTACAGGTTCCCCTGCCTGTAAAATAGTGAAGGGTGAAACACTTTCCAGGAATATAATCTTACATGCTTCTGATTTTGTTAGAAAATAAAATATTTTGAAAATTTTATGCTGGCCTACAGTTCTCTGTGGAAACACTCTTGAGGGTAGTCTGTTCTCAAAGGTGCTAGTTCAAAATGGCCAAGCCTCCCCAAATACACAGAAGAAATGTCTGTTTTAGCCACAGGAATTGAAAGAAATGCTTGTATTTTGAAAATGGCACTTAATAAAGACAGTTTATCACACAGAACTAAAGGCAGACCAATCCCACCTTTTATCAAAAACAGCATTTTACTTGGATTCAGTATTATTAGAATACTTGTGCAAACATTACAGCATAAATAATTTCATTTACAAACTCCCTCTCTGCAGATTGTAATGAGGTCTGATGGGAAAACTGGCTTAGCTGAGGATCTAGGGATTTTTTTTTTAATGAAACAAAACTCTCATTGTACAGGTAATATACCAAACGTACATAGGTATTACTCCATTGAAAAATAAAATTCTCCTTTTTCATAATGTATTATCATTTCCAAGAAAATCTTTATAAGAGAATATTTCAAAATTTGGGGGTAGACTAATGGCCTTATTGGTTTTCTAAAAATAATACATGCACATTATGAAAATTTCCATGTCTACAAAGAGTTTCAAATGAAAGCCACAAATCACCCAAAGTCCTACCACCTAGAGTTAATTAATGTTAGTATTTGCTGAATATCTTCCAATATCTGTATACCATATAAAATGAATCTGTAGAACTAGGTAGGGAACAAAAACAGCTTTTATTAAACAAGATTGTACCTATCTCAAAAAGTATTTAAAATAATTTAATGGGAGAAACTGACATGAAAGAATTGCTGAACTTCAAATATATATCTTTACATTACGAGCTATTCCTTACTAAAATTAAGAAAAAGACTATGATAAATATCAATAGGTTAGAATCATTTTTTATTACATGTTGTGGTTTTAGACTGTACAGATGGACTCTCTGAAGTGTTTTTTTTTTTTTTTTTTTTTTTTTTTTGGGTACGTGGGCCTCTCACCACTGTGGCCTCTCCCACTGTGGAGCACAGGCTCTGGACGCGCAGGCCCAGCGGCCACGGCCCTCAGGCCCAGCCGCTCCGCAGCACGTGGCGGGGCACGAACCCACGTCCCCTGCATCGGCAGGCGGACTCTCAACCACTGCGCCACCAGGGAAGCCCTTTTTTTTTTTTTTTTAAAGGAAGAGCCACCATGGATGAGAAAGATCGACAGAAATGCCATGCTAAATCCACATCTTCAAATCTATGGTTTTTTTCATAGTTCCATGAACTAATATTTCTTTCATTAAAAACAATAATATTCCTGATACGCCATCACGAAAGCGTTAATTATGATTACCATACATCAATAGGGGTTGTGGATGAAATCTTCTGTCTTCTGCAGGCCCTTCCTTCTTCATCATTTTTAAAATGATGCTTTCCCTCCCACTTTCTTCTTATAGTATTTGCAATTATATTCTTTACTCAATTGTTTTTCCTCTTTAGAATAATTAATAAATTCAGGAACAGAATCTGTGAATTGATCTATTTTAAGTTCACTTAAAATAGAATTCTAAAATCTAATGAAAGCTAATTAAATTTACATCACCACCAAATTTCCCATCCTTCTCAACCTGATGTCCTAAGTGGTGTGCATATTTGACCATGTATTAATATTTACATATTGTCACCTTTTCAGTTCTTATGAAAGTACACACAGCCATTAAAAGAAACATGACTACCTTATAATTAAGCTCACAATTTGAAAGCTAAGAATTTGACATTAATAATTCTTTAAAAGCAGTCTTCTGCCTATGTGATAGATAATACTAACTACATTAAAACCTTGATCGTTATAATTGTATTCTAAATTTATAGCATATATTTCAAATAAGAAAATAAAATTGTTAGGAGTTTTAGAACTTAGAAGTATAGAATACTATTTCCCCCAAGTATGTTTGAGCTATAAACTTAAATCTGAGCAATTATCTTACCATTTCACAAGATAAAATCCTTAAATTCTTCCTTATTTCTTGTGTTGCCAAAGGGGGGAAATAATTCAAGCATTACGTACAAGTTCTTTGCCCAAACTGGTGTTAATGTTGAACAAATGAAAAGTAGAGAATGGACTTGAGGACACGGGGAGGGGGAAGGGTAAGCTGGGATGAAGTGAGAGAGTAGCACTGATATATATACGCTACCAAATATAAAATAGACAGCTAGTGGTAAGCAGCTGCATAGCACAGGGAGATCAGCTCGGTGCTTTGTGACCACCTAGAGGGGTGGGATAAGGAGGGTGGGAGGGAGAGCAAGAAGGAGGGGAAATGGGGATATATGTACACATACAGCTGATACATTCCCTTTGTTATACAGCAGAAACTAACACAACATTGTGAAGCAATTATACTCCAATAAAGAAGTTTAAAAAAAAACAGACAAAAATTTAAAAGAAGTACAAATGTAATAAGAATTTATTGCAGTTACACCCATTTCACAATGGGCATACTTCACATGTAGTCATATTTTATCTCCTGCCTTCAGAATCATTTCACCAAACTGCAGATCAAATCTAGTGGTAATAAGGGTCAGGAAGGACATAATATTTTATTGAACAGAACGAAGTTACCGTGAGAGATCATTCCTTTTCCTCGTCTTATATATCTTTTTAGTTCAAGAAATATTTTAGCCATTATGGTCTTTGTCAAAATTTTAAAATATATTCTTTAAAAACGAGAGAACCAACAGCAGTCTACCTTCTGTTCCAATACAATGATGGATTTTAAGAAGGTATGGCCCAGACTTAAGATTTTGTGGCTAATTATGACATACAAACCAACCAATGAACAGTTTTGTATTTTGATCCAGTCAGAAAGCTTATTGAAGAAAGAAAAAGCACACAAAGACATTCATTATTCAATACCTTGAAAATCTTTCTATGTGCTTCCCTCAACTACCATGTGCCCAAAGCCTGTCTTTCTCTCCATATGGCCGTGTCTTCCTTTAATCCTAAACGAGCCTATTTGCTGGAGGTTTAGCAGGAGAGGCTGACCACCCATTCTTAAATACTGGGCCCTATTGGTTCATTTCCTGGCCAGGCCTACTCTACCAAGGTGATAATGGCTTAAGCATCATTGTGTTAATTTCACAGCATGGAATATGGTCCTAGTAGTTAGAACTAGCAAACAGGAATCACATTCAGCTGTTAAACCCAGGAAAATGGTAAATCCTTCATGAGTATAAACGTAGTTTATGCCATCAGTCTAATCTGAAGGGTAGTCATTAGAAGAACATGTTTGCTTTTGTCTCCCATGGAATAAAAGTCCCAGAGATTGTTGCTAGCCGTGGCTTTGGCAATAAAATCCTTCATTTCTCATTGTTCTGCCAAAGCTGATTAGAGTAGAAGATCATCTGTGTGGGTTAAATGCTGTGCTCTTTTACTCTACACAGAGCACCAGGCTTAACATATATTCCCTTTCAGAGCATCCACAGAATTACTTAACCATCTAGAAAATAATGTTGGCATTTTTCTCTTGACAGTCAGATGGGCTGCATTTAAAAGATGTGAAGGAAGGACCTAGAAAATGGAATCACTGCAAGAGTCTTATCTACAAAAGTGTCTTCTAGCAATTTCCTCTCTGGGCTCAGGGCTCCTGGATTACCTTTTAAATTTTTACCTTATGTAGGAGACTGTTTCATGGCAAATGAAACTTATGGATTAGTTGACCAGAAGATGTCATCTTTGAAGGTCTCTGTGTATGTTTAAAGTATTTTATTACATCTATTTCCATTATGTTTCTCTAGTTTGATGGCAAAATGAGGGAATAAAGTAGAAAAAGTTACTACTATTATTGTTAACTTTTTGTACTGATACTTTATTTGCCTAACAAAAATCAGAGTAATGGACTTTTCTATCACTGCTTTAGACACTGAGTTGTAAAGAACTGAGGGTTTTCTAGCCTTGTAATCCTGTTCACAAGGTAGTAAATTATTGGAGGCTTGCTGAAAAGTAAACATAAAAGTCAAAGCATATCATTTTTCAGCACTTCTTTTGATGAAATGCTGATATCATTTGTGAACAGGAATTTCACACATTTTCTTTTCTGACCTGGCCTTTGAAAAGGTAGCATTAATTTGTCACATAGCAAGTGGTGCAATGCTGCCTGAAATCTTTTTTGGACCAAGATGAAATATAAATAAATACATTTAAGAATATGGTGCAGTAATGTAGATAATTGTGCATAATTTATTGCCATTTTATATATTACCCACATTTTGCCTTATAAATAAAATATGAATAGCTGCACCACTGTCTTTTCAGTTCATACATTTTTGGTATACTTTCTGAATGCTAGAGTCACTATTGGATCATTTAATTCAATACATTTAAAATAATGTCCCAATCCAAAAAACTTTAGACTGCAGCAAAGGGCTTTCTTTCTAGAAATTTGACATTGAATTCTGTTTCCATTTAGGTATTAATTCAAACCTTGGATCACTTCTTCTATTTTATTCTATTCTTGCCTGGATTATGGAAATGAGAGTAGCACTGATTTCAGCATTTGAGATTAGGATTCTTCAAATCTGCCAAATCTTGCCAGTCCACCCTGCTAAGTCAGCCCCAGGCAGGCTGCCGAGTGTGCTCCCACATGTGGTTTGGGGACAAGGATGAGCTCAGCAAGCCCAGTCTATTTATTAGATTGATAGAACATACGGATCTCCCATTTCATTGCATTGCTCCTTGGTTTTTAGCAAAGTAATTTAATTTTTATAATTGGCAAAGCAATACAGAAATTTACCTGTCCCAGCGAGTATGCTTAGTGAATGTGTACTCAGCTGTTTAAACTCTCACCTAGCCTTCCTGTATTAGGAGGATATTGAAAGAGACAAGCTATCTACTGCTGTATCCAAAGGCTACTTGTGATAATTTGCTGCAGTTATAGAGATACTTATGTTTTCACTTGGATTCTAAGGAAGCTTTATTCAAATACCCATTTTTCTGGACCAGATACTATAAAGCTTCCTACACAAGTTTACATCACTCTAAGCAAAATTAAAATGTGAAAAATCAGCATTTATACAGCAGCTTGGGAACACAGAAACTCTCTTCTGTGATCACACTTCATCACTTCCTACCCTTCCCACTGAATCATCAGGGCTTCAGGCTGTTTGCCGGCACTCGGGCCACACACAGCCCTTGCCATTCTCCCAGCGCGTTAGTTCCCAAAGGTCTTCACTCTTGTCATTCCCAGCCTGAGCCCAAGGTTGTTCATTTCAATTCTGTCCTTTTGGATCTTTGACTCCTCTAACCATGCCAGTTCACAAATCTGGGCCAGCCCCACAATCCACAGATCAGAACACTCAACCTTTAACCCTGTTGACTGGATCCACAGAGATCCTTGACTTTAACCAAACCCTCTTTACTTCCTGGAAGCCCTTTTATTAATTTCTTTTTGAGTCCTACTGTATTTTTCTAGATCAGCGCTGTCCAATAGAAATATAATGTGAACCACATATGTAAGTAAAAATTTTCTAGTGGTCACATTAAAAAGTAAAAAGAGGGCTTCCCTGGTGGTGCAGTGGTTAAGAATCCGCCTGCCAATGCAGGAGACATGGGTTCGAGCCCTGGTCCGGGAAGATACCGCATGCCGCGGAGCAACTAAGCCCGTGTGCCACAACTACTGAGCCTGTGCTCTAGAGCCCAAGAGGCACAACTACTGAGCCCACGTGCCACAGCTACTGAAGCGCGTGTACCTAGAGCCTGTGCTTCACAACAAGAGAAGCCAGCGCAACAAGCAGCCCAAGCATCACAACAAAGAGTAACCCCCGCTCGCCGCAACTAGAGAGAAGCCCACGCACAGCAACGAAGACCCAATGCAGCTAAAAATAAATAAATAAATAAATTTTAAAAAATAAGTAAAAAGAAACAGGTAGAATTACTTTTGATAATACACTGTATTTAATCCAGCATATCTAGAGTATTAGCCTTTCAACAACAGAAAATCAATATAAAAAGCATTAATGAGATACTTCTTTATGTCCTTTTTTGTACTAAGTCTGAAATCTGACATGTACTTTTACTCTTGCAATATGTTTTAATTGAGACTAGCCACATTGCAAGTGCTCAGTAGCTACTGTGACTCATCACTACTATATTGAACAACGCAGGTCTGGACCTCTCCTAATCTCTTCAAGCCCTACCCCTATTCTCCTCAGTCTCAGGGGGACCTCATGACTCATTTTCCAGGGAAAACTTGAATAAATCTACCCCGAGCCACTTGATATTATACCCTATCCACCTCAACATATATCTGTAGCCACACCAATACTTTGACAAAATGTTCCTCCATCCTTCCCCACCCTGTCATTCTTCTTCCTTCTTTGAAAAGAGAGAGCTGTGACTGATCCCATCCTTTCCCCACCTTCTCTGAGACTTTGCTCAAACAAATATCTTCTCTTTCCGGGGATCTTCACTCCTCCCTTTTCACTAACATTCCCAGGTTTGCTCAGCCTTAAGATTTGCTTGTTGCTACTCCCAAAACTACCATTTTCTTTACCATCTTCTTTATTACTTTGAACTTCCCACCACTGACCCAAACCTTTACAGTAGGGCTTCCATCCTCACCAGCACCTAACACCACTCTCCCCCCAGTTCTGAGTGACTACCCAGTCTTCAAAACCAGTGGTCCTTTCTCATTTCTCATTTCCCTCATTGCATCTACTGCATTCCACACTGTAGCCTACCCCTTCTGAAAGTTTCCTTCTTCTTTACTGCCAACCCCTTTCTTCTGGAAGTTTCCTTCTTCTTGACTGCCCTAACCAACACTCTTGTGGGACCCTTTCTAATACCCAGACGGGACTCCTTTTACAGCTTTACTCAATCCTTTGAATCCTTAACTATGGTTCATCCCTTATTGCATCCGTTAGTTTCTCCTCTCTTGGGGGTTTCCTCTACTTTCACGGCTTCAATCATCATTTCTACTCAGAATACACCCAAATGTAAATATTCAACCCTCTTAGCTAAATGCCAGTCCTGTACTTCCAATTCTCTACTGTACATATCCATCTGAATATCACATGGATATTACTGTCCGTTTTAACTCAGGGCTACTGTGACAAAGCCTATAAAAAGAAATCATTTTATTTCCAAGCCTCTAAAAAATTAATAAGTATTGTGTGTAATTGTCAGTTACATCTCATTTGTGATCCCTGTCCCATCTCTGCCCCAGGCTGTGTCAAGATGCCCTGCTTGATGTCATCACAGCAGAACCTGGAGGTATAAAAACGAGTGTTAGCTTTTTCTCAAACCAGTTCTCCCTCAGATTTCCTATTTTTGTCAGTGATACTAATCACTCTGTCACCCAGCTTTGAAATGTTGCTTTCACCCCTAATTAGTTGTTCCTCCTTCCTCCCACAGCTAATTAGTCACCATTCTTGTCAACTAATCCTTCATAATATTTCTCTGTATCCACCCCATCTCCTTAACAAATTGTTAGCCACATTATCAAACCATCCCACAACCTCTTTCATCAATTCCAGTACTGTCCCTTCTTTGAACTCAACTTTTGCCACGTCTGACAACACAAGGTATATTGGCATTGATGCAGCATTTAAAAAAAAAAAAGAATGTTCAGTCTTCCCATCTAGATCTTAAGTTAACATAAAAGCAGGAACAAAATGTTATGACCTTTTCATTCCTGTGCTTACTAAATAAACAGATGACCAATAACTGTTTACTATTGATAATGACTTGATTGCCCTTACAAAAAAAAATCACTATAAATATCTAGCTCTGGAAGCAGATTGAAATATAATCAAGTTGCCCCAAATTAATTTTGCATAGTTTGGGGGACAGTTAACATTCAACCACATAACATGAGAGAGGCAACTGGCTTTTTTTTTGTTTTTGTTTTTGTTTTGCGGTACGCGGGCCTCTCACTGTTGTGGCCTCTTCTGCTGCGGAGCACAGGCTCCGGATGCGGAGGCTCAGTGGCCATGGCTCACGGGCCCAGCCGCTCCGCGGCATGTGGGATCTTCCCGGACCGGGGCACAAACCCGCGTCCCCTGCATCAGCAGGCGGACTCTCAACCACTGCGCCACCAGGGAAGCCCGGCAACTGTTTTCTGAAAAAAGCATCAAACTTAGGGTTTGATCTTGTTTCTCCTATTAAATAGTCAGTATGCGAGTTTCTTAACTTCTAGCTTCCTTGCCTGTTACACACTTGTGTAATGGAGTTATTGTGAGGTTTAAATGAACTAATATCTGAAAGTGCTTTGAACATTTCAGAATCTGTGTAAATAGAGAATCATGTCACAAAGTACCCAGAATCAACATCCATTGATGTTTTAAGATACAACTTTTGTTAACTTCCCAATTAGAAACCTCCAGCAATTTTATCAAGTTGATTGAAAGACCTGTTGTGTAATTACCCTACACCAAACTAACGTTACTTAGTTAACAGTTATGTTCTATGCCCACAGCTTCTTCTAGTGAAGCCCCTACCTGGTGCCTGCCATTCTTGGGCTGTTTGAACAGGGGTCCAAAGATTCAGAAGGTTTTTTCTAGAGGCCACATCATTTTTAACAGGTGTTATGCAATTTGTTAAGTGGGGATTCACTTGAAAATAGCAAATTCTGTCTCCTCTTTGCCTGAAAACTACTTGCAGTGTCTCCATGCCCCTTTACATCATCTCAGGGGTGGGTAAGCCTACCATCCCTAGCACTGTGTACCCCCGTAGCACAGATCATGCTGTCTTATAATGTGTTTATTTCTAAATGTGTCTGCCATGGGAATCTGTGGGCATCATAAAACAGAAGATTACAATTTATTTATTTACATATGTTTTCTTTTTTAAACAATTCATTTATTTTGATATACCTGGCACTTAGCACAAAGCATGGCACTTAGTACTTGCTCAGTAAATACTGAATAAATGAGCAAATGTGGAAGAGGTAACACTGCGGGTAATGGTGATGTTTTAGTCTCCTTTTTATTCTCCTTCCCCACTCCCCTACACTTAACAGAATAAATACTAAGAGGCTCCTAGCCCATGGGGGCCTTTAGGCCTGCTGGTCTAGACTTAGGCCTAGGCTTACCTCAATTTGTTGTCTCCAGAGCCACTCACACCCAGGGGGAAGCAAGGCTTCTGTGGAGATCCCTTCTTCTCCCACTTCTGTCATCTACCCTCAGGGGCCCAGGGGTTTCTTGTGTCATGTCTTCCCAAAGATTACTCTTCTCTGCCTGAAAAGAAAGAAACCATTTGTTACTTGCCTAATTGAAGAATAAATTTGCGTACATTCTTCAGCAAGTCTTCTATGCTTTTTTCATAATCTAGTGACTGGAATATTTAAAATATTTCCATTTTGTATCATATTTGAAGCACTATGGCTTTATTCTTTTGAATTTAATTTTTTGTTTCTGAGTTGAAAGAGGCAAATAACTGAATGATAGGTGTGATGTAGATTTTAAAGCTTGTATTCCAGATTTTTTAAGTCACAAAAATGTAAGTGAACAAATCATATGATTACAAAATGGTTTAATCCAAATTCCAGGTATTCTTGAGAAAGCTACTAACCCTTCAGTTTTGCTCATTTTAGAGGCAGACCATATCTCTATTCAGAAGCCTTTGGCATTAGCTGGGGTCTCCCAGACCTGCTGCCATGCTTCTGAAGGTTCCACTTCTCCAGAACCTCTGTTTTCCTTGTTGCTGCCCCTTGTCAGCAGCAGGGCCATGTGTACGACTGATGTGCTCATCTACGGGCCACCATTGAGACATTGAATTGTAAGCAGGGCATCAAGATGCGTACAATCAATGCCATCCAAAAGAAGAGAACAGGTACTTCACAGAGTCCTCTGAATTTTCAATCTTGTTTCAAAGTCACATAATTAAGGCCACTGTACAGATGTAGCCCACTGAGATTCACTCAGAGAGATATTGTCACTGGAGGTTCAACAGCCTATTCTTATCTGTGAATTTACTGATTGACCTCAGGGATAGAAAAGATTCTTCCAAAGCAAAATGGGATGACAGTAAGTGCCCTGGGAATAGTGCTGTGTCTATTCATCTGTGTTTAGGAATCCAAAAGCTGGTGAGAACCTGTAGCAACTGTGGCTTTGCAGAAGGGGCTGCAACAGCTCCCCCAGTGGTACTGCCAGTGTTAACTGGTGTGTGTATGTGTGTCTCCTCCCTACAGCTATTGACCTGCTGTACTGGAGGGACATCAAGCAGACGGGGATAGTGTTTGGGAGCTTCCTGCTGCTACTCTTCTCCCTGACCCAGTTCAGCGTTGTGAGTGTCGTGGCCTACCTGGCCCTTGCTGCGCTCTCAGCCACCATCAGTTTCCGCATCTACAAGTCTGTTTTACAAGCTGTGCAGAAAACCGACGAGGGTCACCCTTTCAAGTGAGTGCCCCCACCAGACCAGCCCTTGCCCCACCTCTCATGTGGCTCTTTCGTCTGCCTCTATTTCAGCTCCTGTGCACTATGGGTTGTGCTTCTCTGACACCTAACAGGCCTCATAGAGTCTCCTTTAATGTTCTCTCTCTTTTAATACCTAATGTTTCTGTTAAATTTCTAAAACAAACTCATTTATCTCTATTCTAACCCTTACTGATTTATTAGTAGTAATAAAGTAACCCTTTATTACCACTAATTAAATATTTATCTTTAATTTAAATTTATATAATTTATATAATATAAATTCTTGTGTGTTAATTTGTAAAATGTGAAAACATTATATTTAATATTAATTTTATATTATTACTACTAATAATCATAATTCATTATATGTATACAATGTTTTATAGTTTGAAGTGTTTCAACAATTATTCCTCCCAACTCTCTGAAGAAGGCAGAACATTATAATCCCTATTCACAGATGGAAAAACAGAGGTTCTAAGAAGTAAAGTGACTTACCCAAAATCACATGGCAGTAAATAGCACAGGGCCAGGACTGGAGTGTTTGGATTTTTATTTCTCTGCTCTTTCCAGAAGTTTAAAATCAAAGGGCCAAACTTCTGAGGGATGCAAGGTTCGTGAACAGTTTTATGCACCCTCTTCCATATTTTTATACAGGGAAGTCTAACTAGAATGAACACTGAAGAGGAGGACTTTTTTAAGGCAGTGTATTAAGAGGATATATGAAATGTGGCAGAGGGAGATGTTAGCACTTCCAGCTGCATGCTCCCCAACTCCACCCCAATTTAGTTGTGAGTATAGCTTGTAAGCCCCAGGTATTTTAGCACTGACTGTCAGAGTCACCCCCTCACCTGGTGCTGGCCCCAGAGTGCAGGCCCCACTACAGGTGTCCTCACCTCCTGGAACTGACGGATATTTCTGCATCCCGAATGAGACCTGTAGATACTGCTGCATGATGGCTTCTGAGCCAGCCCCAGTAATTCACTGGGGATGCCTCTGAATCCTTCCTGGCTCACCCTCACCAGTCAGCTGAATCAAGGCGTCAGGGCACCAGGTTCTAAAAAGAGGGAAAAGACTCCTGTGTTATGGGGCCTTGTTGACAAAAGGGAAAATGCCATGTTTCAGACTTCTCTTCCCAGCCTCTGGTTCCTGGCCTCAGTGTCAAACACAGTTACAGTCTGTTCTTTCTCGCCCTTGGGATGTATTTGGCCTTCTTCTAATGCAGAGTTAATGGGTTTTCTGGGCCATAACTTGGTTACACATGTTCCCATCCCAAAAGTGGGAAGAATGGAGAAGTGGAGTGTCATTTTACCAGGGTGAACACTATGCCTACTTCAGTGACCCTAGCCTGTGACCAGTATCCACATTGTTAGAGTCCTGCCCTGCCCCAGCCCCTATCCTTAGCCATCTGAGAGAGGCTGGTTTCTGCCATGTTCTTGGATCCAAGCCTGTCAAGTTACACTGAGAACTCATCTCTCACTTCTCTTATTTCTTCTGTAACTACCCAGTTGTAGGACCAAGAGTCCAACTGTAATTAGCTCAACTACTTTATCTTCCATTAGGAGACATTTAAAATGTAAAACACCCCTTTGGCTGAATTGTTTTTATCAGCAAAAGGAATATATAACTCAGTACATTTTGAATCAAAACATATTATCTAGACAAATCAGTTTTTCTATTTTTTTCTAAAAAGCCAAGCATATAAACATAAATTCTCTAAAACTCAAGCCAAATTCTGTTTTACTCTTTTCTTCTCAATCCTCAGAGTTAGGTGAGCACTTTAAAAACTCTAGAAATATCCTAAAAATAGACAACATCGTAGAGTGGGGGAAGGAGAGAGAGAGGATGGGCCTGGGGAAGGGGGGAAATGGCCAAAACAGGAGGATGGATTGATTTTTATATACTTGAAGAGTTTATCTACCCAAGAGTTCAAATTAACCATTTGAACAAACGGAAAATGCAACTACTAAAAATACCACTCTTACTAGAACCAGTAAGCATTTTAATATGGTGCAGCTCACTTGCATTTTCAGAGTTCTCTAGATAAAACCTGAAAGTACTTTCCAGAATTTAAATGTGAAATCTTAGAGTTTTGATGACAGATAATAATTGGCAGCTAGGATTTTCAGATATCTCAGTTATTTAAAAAGACAATTCATCTTCATGCAGCCAAGAAGAAAGGAAGACTTTCACAATTGCCTGGTGGGCCAGAGATATACAGAGAATTCAGCAAATGAGCTGGTTTGGATTGACTTTTCTCTGTTCTCAGCCAGTTGCTCTGAATTATCAGCTCACACTGTAATGTTGCCTATGGGAGACAGAAGCAGCCAGAGTGCCCCACTAAGTGCCGTGATTCCTGTGTTCCCCAATGCACCGGCTGTGTGTGTGTGTGGTGCCCTGTAGCCTTCTGGCTGGCATGAATCCTTCAGGATGACCGGGCTGTTATCCTCAGGGTTGGAAAAGGAAAACTTCGCTGTTTCAGGATTCCCTTTGATGGAGTTCTCTGTGGGGGTCCTTTGTTGACAGGGCCTACTTGGAGCTTGAGATCACGCTGTCTCAGGAGCAGATTCAGAAGTACACAGACTGCCTGCAATTCTATGTGAACAACACGCTTAAAGAACTGAGGAGGCTCTTCCTTGTCCAGGACCTGGTGGATTCCTTAAAAGTACGATTGCTTAAGGCGTTCCGTTTGACGGTCTTGGTTTTATTTTCCCTAACAGTGTAACATTATAAACTGCGACACAATGGAGAATAAAATAACAAGTGCTAATTATATTCTAGAGTCAGAAAATCTCCAGCTGTACAGTACCATGGAGCTCATCCAGTCTAATCCCCTCATTTTACAGATGCTGGAACTATGGTTCAGAGAGATTAAGATACTTGCCTGAGGTTGCCAAGTGAGTCACTGATAGAGCTGGGATCAAACCCAGGTCACACAGCTTCTAGTTCTGTACTTTTTACAATATCCCAGGTTGCTTCTCCTTACCATTTTCAATTCCTCAATTTCCTAAAATTATCTTAAAAATTAAAATCTAGTTTAGGGAATGTAAAAAATATATATGCTTTTTCTTTGAAATGCTGGACTCTGCTAATAATAAGACATGTGGGCTGTGAGACTGAACCCCTGAGGGTAGAGGACCTTGGGCACTTGGGTGTTATTCCTGGTGCCATCATTGAACTCATCAGGTTTCTTTGAACAAGCTGCTATGACCACCCCGTGGCTTACATGTAAAACCAATGTCAATCAATCATGATTCAACAGGGCCATGAGCAGAGGGGTGGGAGCCCAGGCAAGGATGTTTTGAGTTCCCCATTCCCCCAGAGCACTTTGTACACACCAGGGAGGGGTCTCCCATGGGCTGCTCCATAACTGAGGAAGAAAGAGCAGAAGGAAAGTGAGTGATGAGGCCTTAACCCTCAAGGCGCTTTACTGGAATAACGTCTTGGCAGGTAAGACTAAAAAAGAGATAGCAGGGAGATTTTAATTACTTACCGTAGGGCTTTTAAGGTGACATTTCTCTTGACATTTGTAATGTAAAAATTGTGGGCTAGAATGGGGATCAGCAAACCTTATCTATAAAGGGCCATATAGTAAATATTTAAGGCTTTGCAGGCTACACAGTCTTTGTTGCAGCTACTCAACTTTGCCATTATAGCAGGAAAGCAGCCAAAGACAATATGTAAATGAATGACTGTGGCTGTGTGCTAATAAAACATTGTTTATGAATACTGAAAATTGAATTTCATATCATTTTCACATATCACAAAATGTTACTCCTGTTTTGATTTTCTTTGACTATTACAAAATATAAAATCCATTCTTAACTTGTGGGCCCATACAAAAACAGGCAATGGCCAGTTTGCTGACCCCTGCCCTAGATTATTATTTCATTGAGTCCTTCAAATCTTACAACAAAGAGATCCAAAGGGTTCGGAGAGAAGTAAAGACAGGATCCTCTTTCAGTAATTCTGTGATGAGCTTTAAATGCTCTTACATTTTCTGTTGAAACCATGATGTAGTTTGCCTCAAGTTTTAATCTAAAGAAGTCAATGAAATGAGACTCTTATCTGTCACGATGGTTTTAGAAGCTCTGATCATCATTTCATTCTTTAGTTTGCAGTCCTGATGTGGCTCCTGACTTACGTTGGCGCTCTCTTCAATGGCTTGACCCTGCTGCTCATGGGTAAGGACAGACAAGTGTGTTACGTCTCCCCTCACACGTTCTGTGAGCATAAAGCTTCCTAGGCTGTTAGCTGTTAGCTTGCTTGGATGGATTCCTAGCAACAAATGCCAGATTCTCTGAGTCCAGAGCATTTCCCGACCATCATAGTTCAGTTAAAGAGTATAATATATATTACATAGTAATAATGAATTTCTTAATCTGAAGTTTTCTTCAACTGTAAGTGGTTTTATTTGGCTTCAAATATATATCTGCTTCAATGGCATTTATGTGTAGAAGTTCATTTTCTTCTTAGGAGGTCATTCCCTCATTCCAGGAATAATGACTTAATATCCGTGAAGGCTTCAGCATATTTTTGTTTTCCTTATGAACTAGTCCTGCCATCTTTTAGCTAGAATGCTGGCTACTGCAAATAATGTCATAATATCACATGACTATATAAAAATGTATCTATAAGCTTATTCTTACTGACAACTCTCAATTTTAATACTATATTTGTTTTTCATCCCAGCTGTGGTTTCAATGTTTACTCTACCTGTAGTGTATGTTAAGCACCAGGTAAGTTCTATGTAGTGTCAAACATTCATGTTAAGTTTTGACCTTGTGGACCTTGGATGTACTCATGATTTCTTCCTCTTTGTAGGCACAGATTGACCAATATCTGGGACTTGTGAGGACTCACATAAATGCTGTTGTGGCAAAGTAAGTTACATAGTGCAATTTATAAAAAGGAGAGACCACCTTAGGCAGGCGTTTGACTGGATTAGATAGGAATAATAAAAGGATAAGAAAATAATAGGTTGATTTATGATCATTCACTTATTTGAGGCTTATATTCACACCCTTCCCAATTATATTATTTCGTAAATTAAGTATGAATTTTAAAACTTCCAATTAAACAAAACTTTCAGTGGTTTATTTCAGGTATAATGAAATGAATTTTAATGAATGAATGATATTAAGCTCTATCTGGGCACTGGCTCATGTCCAGGAATAAGATGGGTTGGAGGAAAGAAAGAAGCCTGATTCAGGAAAGTGAAATTAATTTATAACAGTTTGATCAAAATAAAAACAATTAAGTTAACATTTTCAGTTTTTAAACAGTAAATATCACTAACTTTTTAAACCATTGAAATTACTTTTAAAACTTTTTTTTTTTTTTTTTTTTTTACGGACGCACAGGCTCAGCGACCATGGCTCATGGGCCCACCCGCTCCGCGGCATGTGGGATCTTTCTGGACCAGGGCACGAACCCGTGTCCCCTGCATTGGCAGGCAGACTCTCAACCACTGCGCCACCAGGGAAGCCCAAAACTTTTTTTAATCTTTAGAACTTTTGTTACATTTTAAATTACACCATTTCAACTCAACAAGTGTGTGTGTTTGCTTATTTTATTAACAGCATTGCTTTCCAAACCTGAATCTTAAATAGACTCTACTTTATGGCTACTTTATATATTAGGAGATAAAGATTCCAGTTATAAGTACCTACAGTTAATATGGTCATTAACTTAGTAGTTTTCCTTAATTCTTAAATTAGTGTTTTTAGATATGTCTTCATCTAAAATGATAGTTTTTATGTTGTCCTTATTACTCAAGATTTTGTTTTAATCAAAAGCTGACCTAGGCTTCAACTACAAATACATGTCTCAAAAAACTAGACTTTCTCTCTAGTAATCTTAGAATCATGTGGCTAGACCTAGGTGATGGTCAGAATTCAAGGAAAGTATTTTACATAGTAAAAGCTGTATAAAACAAATAAGAAAAAACAAGCAATTTAAAGTTCCTCTGCTATTTGATTTGCATATCATCAGTTACAGTTACAGTTCTCTCCTGAAGTATATAAAGATTTTTGTTTTTTACTGTGTATTGTTTATATTCTTCCTCTTAAATTCATGGTGAATTTGGATCTGTATCAGATCTGTAGCACATTTCAAAATGCCTGAAATTATCAACTTGGACACAAATGCAACTAATACCTAATGAAAGTCAACAAATTGACGATATTCGTTACTTTGTACTAAGAAATGGCAGCATGGTATAATGTGAAACTTGGTGTTTACTAAACCTGGGGAGCCTGTTAAAAATATGAATTCCCAAACTGTACAACAGACTTATGGAAATAGAACTCCTAGAATAAGGGTCCTGTAATCTATGTTTTAATGAACTCCGTAGGTGCCTTTTTGGCAGTTAGAACTGTGTTTAGGAACTACAGCAAAGAACACCAGAATAGGAGCTTGGAAACTGGAAGATAGAAGCTTCACTGCTCAGTCATCCAATACTTAGTTTGAGGATCTTGAACAAATCACATCTCTTAATTTTTTATTTGACTGATTGGTTGCTTCCAAAAAAATACATACTTATTATTTTATTGGAACTACATGTAACAGGCACAGAGTATAAAGAGGAATGAGATGATCCTATCCTAGCAGAGCTCTCAGCCTTTAGGTGCAGACAAAACTGTAAAGAAATAACTATAAGACAGTATAAGGATGACAATAGAGTTGCATAAAATATTAAAATGAGGGAGATAAGGAAACTACTGGTCTTACCTGGAGGGGATAACGGAGAGCTACTAAAATGAGGGCCCTTGCCAGCATGGTCAGGTTCTGCTGCAGACTTCTCTCTGGGTCCTCACATGGCAGAAGTGGAAGGAAGCTAAGAACAAAAAGAGAAACTGGGGAAGTTACGTAGTTCTTGTTATCAGAAATGAGGAAACAGCAGTTCTTCAAAAGAATCTGTTTTGCCTGACACTAAATTTTGAAGGAGATTTCTTGGTGGGATCTTACATCTAAGGCTCCTTCAACCTCTGAAATTCTGATTCCATGCTAGAATAACTCCACCAAAAGAACTCACACCCTTTTAGTGAAACGGTTAAGAACATGATCTCTGGAATCAGACTAGTCTGAGTCCATTTCTGGCATTTTTCAGCTATATAAGTTCATTATGCATGTTATTTGACTCCCTGAGCTTGTTTCCTTATCTATACATTGAAAAGATAACATCTATAAACTACTCTTACTTGGACATAGGAAGCACTCAATAAATATTCAATGATCATGATCATGATCCTCCTCCTCCTACCGCTTAGAGATCAGTTCCCGAGAGGTGTGCAGGACAGTCCCAGACTGGGTCAGGAGACCTTGGTGCCCCTCCCTTCTCTATACTGAGTGGATGATGAACCTGTCCAGGTCATTTAACCTTCCTGTGTCTCAGTTTTCCAGCTCTGAAGGCTGACAAATTTAAAAAGGTAAAATAAACATTTTAGAGGAAATTAAAGCTTTAAATAACTGAAAACTTAATAAGAAATCTGCCTCAAGTGAATACAACTCTCCATGTCCAGGTGAGTTATATTCTAGGATGGTAGAATAGTCTAAAATTGGGCAGGAGCTGTCCTGATTTTCAAATGAGAAAAACAGATTCTAGAAATTACCTTTTGATGAATCGAATGCCTACTTTCAAGCAAAGTTCCAGAATGAATTAGTAAAAATGTAGGTAAATACTCAGATCGTTCTGTGATCACTAAACTGAGGGATCATACAGCCTGCTCTAGCCAGCAAGAATTTGGATTTCAGTAGGAGTACTAGAAAAGTCTTCCTGGTGTCCTTGAGGAGAAAATGGAGATGTACGGTCCAGGTGATAGCACAACTGGTAGAGTTCTAGAAGGTTGAAATAGTAGACCCTAGGGATGTTCATTAATCCATCAAATACCCGTCTGGGCAACGTGTAGTAATGTGACAGAGGGCTCTGCCCTTGACTCCACGACTTTCCATCTCCGTATTTCACATGACTATGTGAAGACAAATCAAATATACTCATCAGAGTTCTAGGTGACACATAGCTTAGAGCAAAAGCACATTCAGAAGACCGCAAAACTCAATATTCAAAATGAATCAAGTGATCTTGAGTAATGTAGAATTGTGAACTGAAATTAATAAAATGAAACTGACAGGGAAAGCAAAGTTCTATATTTAGGAAAGTCAACTTTGCAAATATAGAATGGGAAGAAGGGAAGATGAGATAGGGTACAACAGTAGCTGTGTAAAAAATACCCGAGGGGGTTTAATTGATGAATTGATCACAGCCAAATATGAGTCAATAATGTACTGAGGCATATTTTTAAAAATCTATGCAAGTTTAGATGTTATTAATAGAAGTATAAATCAAAATCAAAAGAGGCCATAGTTGTTTCATATTCCATATTGTCATTCCATATCTGTGTTAAATTTCAGAGTCTGACATATTAAGAGCTGCAGTTATATACTGGAGTAATGTTAGAAAGATGACCGGGTATTGAACTATTGGAAATCTGACAGTAATGGCGAGTGACAGCCCAGCTTCACAGGGGATGATTACTCTGGAAAAGAGATAACTTTAACCTCTTTTTTTTTCGCGGTACGCGGGCCTCTCACTGTTGTGGCCTCTCCCGTTACGGAGCACAGGCCCCGGATGCGCAGGCTCAGCGGCCATGGCTCACGGGCCTAGCCGCTCCGCGGCATGTGGGATCTTCCCGGACTGGGGCACGAACCCGTGTCCCCTGTGTAGGCAGGTGGACGCTCAGCCACTGCGCCACCAGGGAAACCCAAGAGATAACTTTAAAAGAACACAATAGCTATCCTCAAATATTTGGAGGTCTAACATTGTGAAAGAAGTAGTCTTCCTTTTTTTCTCTAACGAACTGTGAATGGAAAGTCCAGAAGGTCTGAGATTTGAATGAAACGTGAGGGAAAACCGTACCAATTAGAGTTGTTCAACAATGAAACCATTCGCCCCATGAAACAGTGAGCTCACTGACACTCATTCAGGTATTCACATAAAAGTTAGTTGACCATTGTTACAAATGTGGTAAAAAGGACTTCCACAATGGGAGAAGAGTAGAATTAGTTAACACCTAGTCTACTGTGGTATTCCAAAGCATTTCAAAACTAAAACATATATCTTGAACGATTTTTTTCTAATTTTTGAATTTTATTTTATTTTTATACAGCAGGTTCTTATTAGTTATCTATTTTATACATATTAGTGTATACATGTCAATCCCAATCTCCCAATTCATCCCACTACCACCACCACCCCTGCCACTTTCCCCCCTTGGTGTCCATACATTTGTTCTCTACATCTGTGTCTCTATTTCTGCCCTGTAAACTGGCTCATCTGAACCATTTTTCTAGGTTCCACATATATGCATTAGTGTACGATATTTGTTTTTCTCTTTCTGACTTACTTTGTATGACAGTCTCTAGATCCATCCACGTCTCTACAAATGACCCAATTTCGTTCCTTTTTATGGCTGAGTAATATTCCACTGTATATATGTACCACATCTTCTTTATCCATTTGTCTGTCGATGGGCTTTAGGTTGCTTCCATGACCTGGCCATTGTGAACAGTGCTGCAGTGAACATTGGGGTGCATGTGTCTTTTTGAATTATGGTTTTCTCTGGGTATATGCCCAGTAGTGGGATTACTGGGTCATATGGTAGTTCTATTTTTAGGTTTTAAGGGAACCTCCATACTGTTCTCCATAGTGATCTTTACGATTTCTTTCCTTCTACTAACTTTGGGTTTTGTTTGTTCTGCGTTCTCTAGTTCCTTTAGGTGTAAGGTTTGTTTATTTATTTGAGATGTTTCTTGTTTCTTGAGGTAAGATTGTATTGCTATAAACTTCCCTCTTAGAACTGCTTTTTCTGCATCCCGTAGGTTTTGGATCATTGTGTTTTCGTTGTCATTTGTCTCTAGGTATTTTTTGATTTCCTCTTTGATTTCTTCAGTGATCTCTTGGTTATTTAGTAATGTATTGTTTAGCCTCCATGTGTTTGTGTTTTTTACGTTTTTTTCCTTGTAATTGATTTTTAATCTCATAGCGTTGTGGTCAGAAAAGATGCTTGATATGATTCCATTTTTCTTAAATTTACCAAGGCTTGATTTGTGACCCAAGATGTGATCTATCCTGGAGAATGTCCTTTGTGCACTTGAGAAGAAAGTGTAATCTGCTGTTTTCGGATGGAATGTCCTATAAATGTCAATTAAATCTCTCTGGTCTGTTGTATCATTTAAAGCTTGTGTTTCCTTTTTAATTTTCTGTCTGGATGATCTCTCCGTTGGTGTAACTGAGGTGTTAAAGTCCCCCACTAGTATTGTGTTACTGTTGATTTACTCATTTATAGCTGTTAGCAGTTCCCTTATGTATTGAGGTGCTCCTTTGTTGGGTGCATATATATTTATAATTGTTACATCTTCTTCTTGGATTGATTCCTTGATCATTATGTAGTGTCCTCCTTGTCTCTTGTAACATTCTTTATTTTAAAGTCTATTTTATCTGATATGAGTCGTGTTTGTCCAGCTTTCTTTTGATTTCCATTTGCATGGAATATCTTTTTCTATCCCCTCACTTTCAGTCTGTATGTTTCCCCAGGTCTCAAGTGGGTCTCTTGTATATATGGGTCCCTCATATATATGGGTCTTGTTTTTGTATCTATTCAGTGAGTCTGTGTCTTTTGGTTGGAGCATTTAATCCATTCAGCTTTAAGGTAATTATCGATATGTATGTGCCTATGACCATTTTCTTAATTGTTTTGGGTTTGGGTTTTTTTTTGTTTTTTTTTAAATGTTGGGGGTAAGAGTTTATTAATTAATTTATTTATTTTTGCTGTGTTGCGTCTTTCGTTTCTGTGTGAGGGCTTTCTCTAGTTGTGGCAAGCGGGGGCCACTCTTCATTGCTGTGCGCGGGCCTCTCACCATCGCAGCCTCTCTTGTTGGGGAGCACAGGCTCCAGACACGCAGGCTCAGTAGTTGTGGCTTACGGGCCCAGGTGCTCCGCGGCATGTGGGATCCTCCCAGACCAGGGCTCGAACTCGTGTCTGTATTGGCAGGCAGATTGGCAGGCAGATTCTCAACCACTGTGCCACCAGGGAGGCCCCTTGGGTTTGTTTTTATAGCTCCTTTTCTTCTCTTGTGTTTACCACTTAGAGAAGTTCCTTTAGCGTTTGTTGTAGAGCTGGTTTTGTGGTGCTGAATTCTCTTAGCTTTTGCTTGTCTGTAAAGCTTTTGATTTCTCTACTGAATGTGAATGTGATCCTTGCCAGGTAATCTTGGTTATAGGTTCTTCCCTTTCATCACCTTAAATATATTGTGCCACTCCTTTCTGGCTTGTAGAGTTTCTGCTGAGAAATCAGCTGTTAACCTTATGGGAGTTTCCCTGTATGTTATTTGTCATTTTTCCCTTGTTGCTTTTAATAATTTTTCTTTGTCTTTCATTTTTGTCAATTTGATTACTATGTGTCTTGCCGTGTTTCTCCTTGGGTTTATCCTGTATGGGACTCTCTGTGCTTCCTGGACTTGGGTGGCTATTTCCTTTCCCATGTTAGGGAAGTTTTTGACTATAATCTCTTCAAATATTTCCTCTGGTCCTTTCTCTCTCTCTTCTTCTGGGACCCCTATAATGCGAATGTTGTTGCATTTAATGTTGTCCCAGAGGTCTCTTAGGTTGTCTTTATTTCTTTTCATTCTTTTTTCTTTATTCTGTTGCATGGCAGTGAATTTCACCATTCTGTCGTCCAGGTCACTTATCCGTTCTTCTGCCCCAGTTATTCTACTATTGATTCCTTCTAGTGTATTTTTCATTTCAGTTATTGTATTGTTCATCTCTGTTTGTTTGTTCTTTAATTCTTCTAGGTCTTTATTAAACATTTCTTGCATCCTCTCGATCTTTGCCTCCATTCTTTTTCTGAGGTCCTGTATCATCTTCACTATCATTATTCTGAATTCTTTTTCTGGAAGGTTGCCTATCTCCATTTCATTTAGTTGTTTTTCTGGGGTTTTATCTTGTTCCTTCATCTGGTAAAAACTCCTCTACCTTTTCATTTTTGTCTATCTTTCTGTGAATGTGGTTTTCCTTCCACAGGCTGCAGAATTGTAGTTCTTCTTGCTTCTGCTGTCCGCCCTCTGGTGGATGAGGCTATCTAAGAGGCTTGTGCAAGCTTCCTGATGGGAGGCACTGGTGGTGGGTAGAGCTCTATATCTTAAACTTTTGAGAAGACAGACCTAAGATGTCTCTGTTGGAATGTTTCACACTCTCTGCTGCATTATCAGTTTCTGCCTGTACGTGCTTATTTCCACAACCATAATTTCTCCAGTCTTCTGTCCTTGATATCTCTTTCATCTCTCCCCACCTCACTTCTATCAGGCCTTCACCCTGAGCACCGAAGTTGCTCTTTGTTAGGGACGCAGTGACTTCCATATTGCCATATCTTGCAGTCATCACTCCATCCTCATCCCTCTCAATCTCTCAGATACTCTTCATCACTACTGCTATCTTTGTTAAACACTAATCTTGACTAGTGACACTGCTCGAGCCTCAGCTGCTTTCTCCCAGTGTCTTCTCTTGGCTCCTCCTTCTCTGGTTCACCTTTCATCCAGTCCTGTGGCCTCAAAGGTTATCTCTATGTCAAGGACTCCAGAACGTGTATCTCCACAAGTTTAGGTTTTTTAAAAGTCAGCTTTACAAATATAGAATGGGAGAAGAGGGAGGTGAGGATGATATAGGGTATAACAGTACTATGTATAAAAAAAATACCTGGAGGGTTTTAATTGGTTAACTGTTCATAACTAAATATGAGTCAGTGATGTGCTTGGGACATTTTTTAAAAAATCAATGCAAGTCTAGATGTTATGAATAGATGTATAAAGTCTTAATAAAGTCTAAATTTACTGAGGGACTTCCCTGGTGGTCCAGTGGTAAAGAATCCGCCTTACAGTGCAGGGGATGCAGGTTCGATCCCTGGTCAGTGAACTAAGATCCCACATGCCACAGGGCAACTAAGTCCACACCCCTCAACTGGAGAGCCTGTGTGCCACAAACTACAGAGCTCCATGCGCCCTGGAGCCTACGTGCCAAAACTAGAGAGAAGCGTGCGTGGTGCAAGAAAAGATCCTGCATGCCTTAACGAAGATCCCGCGTGCTGCAACTAAGGCCTGATGCAGCCAAAAATAAATAAAAATAAATAAATAAATAATAAAAGTAAATCTAAAAAAGAAAGGTTTACTGAGAGCCAGGTCTATTCATCTGCTTATCTGATGTTTTCTCTTGAATGTCCCAAAGACATTTCAGATTCAACGTGGCCAAACAGATCTTGCAATTTCAGCCCAGAATTTATTTTTCCTTCAGTCGTCACCATCTTGGTAAATGGCATTATCATTCACCTGGTTGCTCAGGCCAAAAATCAAAGAATCTTCCTTGATTATTCTCTTGTCTTTCCCTTGCCTGCACATGCAATCCATCAACATGACAGGTGGGCTCTGTCAGCTCCATCTCCACGCTAGATCCCCAGAGTGTTCACTTCACTCCATTTCCAATGCTCCAGTTCTATAACACCCAGGCCATTGCCATCTGGCACCTGGACTGCTACAGTTTCCCCCCATCCGTTATTTCTCTCACCTCTGTTTCCCCAGTTTTTTCACATAACCACCATCATGATCTTCTTTGGTCACATCATTCCTCTGCCTACAATTCATCAATGGCTTCCCATCCACAGAATAGAATCTAAATTCCTTACCACTGCCCACAAGTTCCAACACCGTTGGGTTACCACCTGCCTCTCAGGCCTCCCCTGCTCGCTCCCCAAGCACACTGTTCTCTACTCACCTTGCCTCCTAAGCTTGTCCTCACTTTGTGGCCTCTGCACTCCCTGCTTCCTCTTCCTGAAACACTTCACACCCAGATGTTTGCCTGGTGGCCCCTTTGGGCATCTGTTTCTTACATAAGTGGATTTAAAGTAGGCATCTCCCACCTTATCACTGCTGCCCCCTCACTGCCTGTCATTCCATCTTGTTTGGTTTTTTTTTAAAGCATTTTTCACCATATGTACTTCTCTTGTTTGTCTACTTGTTTGTTTATGGCTCCTCAACCCCTAGGAGAATGAAAGCTCCATGAGAGCAGGACCTTCTCCCTTCTGTTCACTGAATTCCAGCATGTAGAAGGGTACTAGGACAGAGGAAGGTCTCAGTCAGACTCTGCATGGGGAGCTCATAAAGCTTTGATTTAATGAAACAAAATGCTTCCAGTATAAACCTACCCTAAAATAATACTGTGAGAATCGCAGAATTTTAGGGGCATTGGAGATGTCTAATTTGTACCTAATAAATACTCTAGGACCGGGAAAGCTCATTAGCTGGCCTATGTCACACAGCTAATTAGTAGAGAGCTGAAACTAGGATTCAGGTTTCTTAACTCTAGCTCTGGGCAGTTTATGCTGAGGGTGACCATATGTTTCTTTACCTGGAATCAGCCATGTTTATGCTTGTTGTCCTAGTGTAGTTAGTAACAGCACCCTCTTTCTCTCTCAGAAGTGTCCCAGATGGAGTGATAAATGGTCACCTAACTATATCACAGTTTCTATAATTCTGAAATAAATTGACCTCTTTGTCTACCTAAAAAGTTATAATTTAATAAAGGAATATGGCTTCCGTGGGTCATTCATTATCTAATTTATACTTTCTTCTTATTGCTGCATAGAAATGTGTTTATAGACACTCATACATAAAAATTATAATATCTTTTGGAATATTAAGCGATTTGGTCACTTAGTTAATTAAAGCAACAACACATAATGATGTCATTAAATGATTTCATTAATAACACTTGTGATTTACCATCTTCTGATATTGTTTTTTTAGGATTCAGGCTAAAATCCCAGGCGCTAAAAGGCACACTGAGTAAATCAGTACCCCACCAGGGACTGGACACCAAGAGGAATGTCTGAAGTGGTAACAGCTCTGTCTTATATGTTACTATAAATTGATTGTTTCTCCCCCCCAGTATCATAATCTTAGAGACAAACTTTAAAACAGCTGTTTTTAGGCTGTTTCTGTACTCTTAGGGTATTTGAGTCACTTGTGTCAAGCACTAAAGCATAGAGAAAAGTGTATTAGATGTGGTTTTTAATTTTGTGTTGCTAAAAAAAAGTGCATGATGGTGAGAACCCAACTTATCTTTCCTTCGTCGGTGTTCTTCTCTCTGCAATGCTTCTGTAGCTTCTCATGTTCCCTGTGGCTAGGCCTTTCCTGCCCAGTGCACTGATGCAATAGTGGAAATCGCTTATATGTCCTTGGGTTGTTGCTTGGATTAATCTTTAATAACAATATATAGACTTGTAGATCGATGTTTAAGTGTTTTTCCAACACACACAACATAAAAATAAAAACAAGTCGACCGTACTTAGGATAATCAGTTTTGTATAAATTAAAATAATTAAATAAACAAATAAACCCAAAACAAACATGCAGTACTTTTGTTGTGTGAGACTGACGGGCTGATTTACATGTATGGTAACTAAAAAGTACCAGCATGTTAACTTTATTACAATTTGTATTACTTTCTCTGTAGTTCCTAATGGACTTAATTATGGACTCTGGATATTTGCACTTATGTACTTGATACTGAATGCATAAATAAATGTTACTAAATGTAGAAACTTCTCCCTCTCTTCTCATGATCTCACCAGAAAATGCAAAAGCTCTAAGAAATAAGTCTCCTGTGAACGTGCTGGGAAGGCTGAGGCCAAGTGCTCACTTTACTACTGTGTCCAGGACCACATAGTCCAACTCCAAAGTAGTATATGGCTCCTTTGGGTTATTAATAGAAATCACTGGAGACTGGTAAAACTGGAAAACACCCTTAATATTGTACTCTGTGGGGTTTATGCAGATAATTTAAATAGTTTTTTAAAAACTTGAAAGTTATATAAATCCTTTCATAAACTTCTTATAATAATATGCAACACAATATTGTCATACAACAATTATAATTGCTATGAACTCACTGTTTTGGTAGTTATTTATGGAGCACCTTCTGTGTGCCAAGCACTCAGAACAGGGCTGTGAATAAGAGAGATAGTCATTCCTGCCCTCACCAAGCTAAGTCTTCTAAGGATTGTTCACTACTTTTTGCAGAAGTCCAATTGCCTATGTTATTTCACTGTCAAAGTCAAAAGTCAAAGATGATGAGGTAGAAGTGGATGAAAGTAATAGCAATAGGAGAAATAAAAATTAGAGAAAGAAGGATAGTTACTTAAAAAAAGCTGCCTTTAAAAAAAAAAAAAAAGCTGCCTTTGACTAGTTTTAGACTTGGATTCAATAAGTACTCATGGAGTTACCCTTCTGTGCAAAGTATTGTGATGACAACATAGCTAACTAACTGGACACTGTGCCAACAGCCAAGACTGGGGGTGATGGGAGATGGCTATGTGGAAATGCTCACTAAGTAAAAGGCAGCATGAAATAAGAGCTGCAGTGTAAGACTAGAGCAACAGAGAAGGATTCTCAGAGGTGGACTTCGGGGCTGGGTTCTGATTTGGCTTTTTCCAGAGGGAGAAGGTTCATCCCAGTATGAAGAAAGAACATGGACTAAGGTGCTAAGACATGGAGGCGCATGGCATATGCAGGAACAGTGAGTAATACGCTGAATTGTGCTGTAAAGTGCTTGGGTGGGAATGTAGTGCCAGGCAAGGCTGAAAGGGTGGGTTGAACCACACTAAGAAGAAACTTGAATGTTAAGGATTTTGTGCTCTATTTTTTAGATCTCAGAGAGACGCATAGACACAATGAGGATGTATGTTACTGGAGATTAGAAGAATATAGGAGATAATTGTGACATAACTAACAGCAGACAGGTGACAAATGAACGACAAGGCTTCTACTAAGGCAGCTGAGAATACAAAGGATATATTCATCTGTCCCTGATCCTCTGTATCAACCCAACATGCCTAGCACCCACTGTGCACAGAGGAGCCGCTAAGAGAGATGACATGGAGGGGGATGGGACTGGAGTTGGTGATTGACTACATGTGGGAGTTCAAGACCAAGGCTGACCCTGAGAGTGAGTGCCTCCTTAAATTCTGCACCCTAGGCAGCTTGCTCACCTCACCCTAGCCCCAGCTCTGTCGAAGACTAGCTGATCAGGAGAGTGCAATACCATTTTTCAGGTTAGAAAGCCCAGAAGAGCTTGTCTGGGGAAGGAAGATAATAAGCTTGGTTTGGTGCTTGCTATTTTTTATGGTTACTAGGTTAGAAGAGAAGTGTGTGTGTGTGTGTGTGTGTGTGTGTGTGTGTGTGTTTCAGTGTACGACCTTTGGGATAAAGTTTCTTCTAAATGGCTTTATTGTGTCAAATTAACCTTCTACAAGGTCTGCATGTGCAGCAATTGCACCCCTGCGGAGAGCCCAGAATTCCTTTCATAAGCAGCTGCTCATTCAGAGGATCTAATGAGGAATTCTGTTTGCTAGCAGTGGTGAAGGAAGTTTCCTGAGGAAACTCCAGCCTGACAAAATGATAGGTATGGATGCAGAATTGTAACAGATGGAACACAGGGCACATATGATCCTGCTTTTACAGGAAGCATCAGTCAGAGTGATATTTGAGATGATGGAAATAATGTGAGGACCCAATGCCCAGGTAAGAAGCAGACCAAGGATAGAGCCCTCAGGGACACAGAATGAGTGAGGTTATCCTGAAACTAGTGAACAGTAGAAGATTCTTATAGCCTACACATGAGTTAAGCAAGCAGGGGGTGAGTAGGTGAAGAAGCTGTGGTATATTTTATGGATGATTTCAGGAAAAAGGGAGTAGGATAGTTGTATATTCTCTGCTCTTTCCCCACCTATATCAGTTTCCTTGTATTGCCCTAACAACGTACCAAAAACTGGATGACTTAAAATGACAGATAGTGAGGGTGGGAGAGAGACGCAAGAGGGAGGGGATATGGGGATATATGTATACGTATAGCTGATTCACTTTGTTAAACTGCAGAAACTAACACAACATTGTAAAGCAATTATACTCCAATAAAGATGTTGAAAATATATATATTAAAAAAAAGTTTTAAAAAAATGACAGAAATTTATTCTGGCACAGTTCTGGTGGTTAAAAGTCCAAAACCAAGGTGTTGGCAGGGCCGTGCTCTCTCTGGTAGTTCTAGGGGAGGATTCTTCCTTGCCTCTTCTAGCTTCTGGTGGTTGCCAGCAGTCCATGGCATTCCTTGGCTTGTAGATGCATCACTCCAGGCACAAAGCCATCTTCTCACTGTGTGTCTTCACATCATCTTCCCTCTGTGTACAAATTTTCCCTTTTCGTAAGGACACCAGTCATATGGATTAGGGCCCCCAATGACCTCATTTTAACTTGATTAGTCTGTAAAGATCCTATTTCCAAATAAGCTCACATTCTGGGGTTTGGGACTTAAACATATCTCTTACTGGGGACACAGTTCAACTCATAGAACCCCCTGAGCCTCATGCTGGCCCTTACACCACTGTGAAGATTTTTCCTTCTGTGCAGAGCCCAGCTCTGTTTCCCCAGTTGTTTCTCACTGTAAGGAATTACTGCTGAGTAGTGGGACAGCTCCTCCTTTACCAAAGTGTACTCGAGTGTAGCCGAGTGTTGGGCCTTGCTTCACTATTATGGGGTTCCAGCAACTGCCACTTTGTCATTGTATAGGGCAGCTTCAGGCGTCCAAACTTCAGCACTCTCTTCTGAGTGTAGGGAGTGGGTGGGGCATACAGGAGACCCCACTGCAGTTCGGCATCAGCCAGTGTGGTTGTGGCTAAGGAGCAATAAACAAACTCTGTAGATCTAGGCAAAGGGTCATTTTCTCTTCACACTCCAACTTTCTTCTCTAGTGCTTTATATTGGCACCAATCTCAAGCTCCACACTATATTTTTTTCTTTAAATTTTTTCTTTAGTTCAATACATTCAATATTACAGAATTAATTTAGCTGGCCACATTTTCTTTGATGAGTAAATTGAAATGAATTATTTTGTATCCTGTGTCCCAGTTGCCTTTTAAAAGAATCCTGCTGGAATTAGTTCTCTCTGGTTGCTCCCCAATAGGCTAAAGGGAGTTTTGCAAGTAGAAGTGAAAGGACACTAAATGGCAACATGAGAATTTAAAGTATGAAGTTTGTTGGTAAAGTAGACTTTAAGTCAAAACTGTGTTTGGGGGACTTCCCTGGTGGTGCAGTGGTTAAGAATCCGCCTGCCAATGCAGGGGATACAGGTTTGATCCCTGGTCCAGGAAGATCCCACATGCCACGGAGCAACTAAGCCCGTGTGCCACAACTACTGAGCCTGCACTCTAGAGCCCATGGGCTACAACCGCTGAGCCTGCGTGCCACAACTACTGAAGCCCGCATGCCTAGAGCCTGCACTCCACAACACGAGAAGCCTCTGCAATGAGAAGCCTGTGCACCACAATGAAGAGTAGCCCCTGCTTGCCACAAGTAGAGAAAGCCCATGTGCAGCAACAAAGACCCAACACAGCCAAAAATAAAAATAAAATAAATAAATAAATTGATTTTTTAAAAAAACTGTGTTTGGAGACAAAGAAGGTATTACATAATGTTATAAGGGTCAATTCAACAGGAAGATATAATGATTGTAAATATATACGCTTCCAACTTTAGAACACCTAACTATATAAAACAAATATTGACAAATCTGAATGAAGGAATTTATAGCAGTACAATAATAGGAGGAGACTTCAACACCTCACATTCAATAATGGGTAGACATCCAGACAGAAAGATTGATAAAGAAACAATGGACTTGAACAACACTAGAGATCAACTGGACCTAACAGACATATGCAACTTTTACCCAACAGCAGAGGAATACACATTCTTCTCAAGTGCACATAGAATATTCTCCATGATAGATCACATGTTAGGTCACAAAACAACTCTTAAAAAATTTAATGAAATAGAAATTATATCATGTACCTTTTGGACCACAATGGAATGAAGCTAGAAATCAGTAACAGAAAGAAAATGTGGAAAATTCATAAACACATGGAAATTAAATAATACAGTCTTGAACAACCACTGGATAAAAAGGGAATTTTAAAAATTTCTCATGAAATATGAAAACAAAAACACAAATTACCAAAACTTATGGGATGCAGCAAAGGCAGTACTAAGGAAAGTTTATGGTGATAAACACCTACATTAAAAAAGAAGATGTCAAATAAACAATGTAACTTTACACCCCAAGGAACTAAAAAAGAACAAACTAAATCTAAAGTTAGAAGAAGGAAGGACATAATAAAGATTGGAGCAGAAATAAGTCAAATAGAGAATAGAAAAACAATTTTTAAAAATCAACAAAACTGGGCTTCCCTGGTGGCACAGTGGTTGAGAGTCCGCCTGCTAAATCATTATCAGTAGGGGAACAAAATAAAGGGCATCACATAAGCAACTGAATAAAGTTATTAAAAAAAATCAACAAAACTAAAAGTTTTTCAAAAAATAAAACTGACAAATACTTAGCTAGATAAAAAAGAAAAAAGACATGAAATCAGAAATGAAAGAGACATTACAATAGAAGCTTCAGAAATAAAAAGGATAATAAGAGACTATTATGAACAATTATATGCATACCAATTGGATAACAAAGGAGAAATGGATAAATTTCTAGAAACACACAACCTACCAAGACTTTATCAAGAAGAAATAGAATGCCTAAACAGACCAATAACAAATAAGGAGATTGACGTAGTAATCAAAAACTCCCTAATAAAAAAAGCACAGGACCAGATGGCTTCATAGCTGAATTCTACTAAACATCCAAAGAATGAATACCAATCCTTGTTAAACTCTTCCAAAAAATAGAGGTAGAGAGAATAGTTTCAGACTCATTTTATGAGGTCAGCATTGCCCTGATACAAAAGCCAAAGACACAAAAAGAAAACTACAAGCTAATATCTCTGATTAACATAGGTGTAGAAATCCTCTATAAAATACTAGCAAACTGAATTCAACAGCATCATCAAAAAGATTATACACCATGACCAAGTAGGATTTATCCCTGGGATACGAGTTTAGTTTAACATACTCAAATCAATCAATGTGATACCCCACATTAACAGAATAAAAGATAAATATCACATGAGCTTCTCAGATGCAGAGAAAGCATTTGACAAAGACCAACATCCATTCATGATAAAAATTCTCAACAAAATAGGTATAAAAGGAAATTTCTTCAACATAATAAAGGCCCACTGCTAACATCATAATCAATGGCAAAAACTGAAACCTCTTCCTCTAAGATCTGATGCCCACTCTCACCACTTCTATTTAACATAGTACTGGAAGTACTAGCAAGAGCAGTCACACAAGGAAAAGAAATAAAAGGCATCCAAAGCAAAATAGAAGAAATAAAATTATCTCTATTTGCAGATGACATGATCCTGTATGTAGAAAACCCTAAAGATTACACACACACACACACACACACACACATTGTTAGAACTAAAAAACAAATACAGTAAAGTTGCAGGATACAAAGTCAACATCCAAAAATTAGTTGCATTTCTTTACATCAACATTGATCTATCCAAAAAGGAAGTCAAGAAAACAATCCCATTTACAATAGCATCAAAAAGAATAAAATACCTAGGAATAAATTTAACTAAGGAGTTGAAAGGTCTGTGCACAGAATACTATAAGACATTGGTGAAAGAAATTGATGAAGACCCAAATAAATGGATACTCGTGTTCATGGATTAGAAGAATTGATATTGTTAAAATGTACATAATACCCAAAGTGATATACAGATTTAGTGCAATCCCTATCAAAATTCCAGTGGCATTTTTCACAGAAATAGAAAATGCAATGGAATCACAAACCCTGAATAGCTTAAGCAATCTTGAGAAAGAAGAACAGAGTTGGAGGTATCATGCTCCCTGATTTCAAACTATACTAGAAAGCTATGGTAATTAAAACAGTATGATACTGGCATAAAAACAGACATATAGACCAATGGAACAGAATAGAGAGCCCAGAAGTAAATCCATGCATATTTGGTCAACCAATTTTCAACAGTAGAATTTAGCTCATGTCTTTGCTTCCTCTAAGTGGGAGAGAAAAGCCAGATATTCGCTACCAAAAAATGTATTTCCAACAGAGTAAGTGGAACTTTCTTCACTCTATTATATTGTAGGTTATCCACATTAACTCATTTGGGTGCCCAGTTCATGGCAGAATTTTTAATCTCCATTGGGAAGAATAGTACTAAACCAAGAGCAATTTTTTCCTGGCCTTTATAGAGTTTCTTCTTAACAAGTAAAGTGCATTTATTTATTTTCTTTTTTATAAAAATTTATCCTATTTAAAATTTTATTCCTTAATTCATAAATTGGTTATTATATTAAATGTATTTAGCCAATTAACTATTTTATAATTTAGCTGCATGATTTATTAGTCAATAAGGTTACTTTGAAGCTATTAAAATGAAACTTGTTAACAATAATATAGCACCATTGAACCAGACACTGTGCCTGGTGCGCTTTTTACAAACATTACTTCTAATCCTCAGAATTTCAAAATCCTGCATGATTAATATTTTTATTTTTATTGTCCAAATGAGGAAACTGAATGTCAAGATGTTTAAATAACTGGCACAAGTTTACATAACTAGTAAGTGATGAAACAAGGACTTGGATCACTATTTGTCTGATTTTGAGGCCTGGGCTCTTTCCACTGAGAACATCGCCTTTCCTGTGTTTCTCTGCCCCCTCCCTACAATCTCTAACTCAGGAGCAATGCTGCCTCAGCAAGACTATTTGATTGCTAGTAATAAAAACTCAACTAAAGTATATTAATTATTACCGAGGTCCAGCCTCAGCAGAACAGGATTGCCTGAGGGGAGACGGAGTCGGCGAGGACAGAAGACACAACACCTCTTAGGATGCAGGAATTCTGACAAACTTTATTGCACACACTATACTTTTTTATACTTTCAAAACAATAAACTGATTTTAGTTTATTACTTTATCAATCATCACCATCATTTTCTCAGACCAAAAAGAACCTTTTACATAAGCATTTCAAAACAGGCATAACACAAGGGAGTCCAAGGACTTAACTACAGGAGGTTGAGTATTTTTTCCAAACATACAATTTTGCTGCTTTGACCTTTGTAGTTAAAGACAAAAGTGCTTAAATCCAGGTATTACCTAACAACCCCGCCGTGAATAGAGGCAGTAAACAAGAGTGCACAAATCTTCAAGATATCATGGCTTAATTTTATATACAAATTCATCCTGAACCAGAATGAATTGACAATGGAACAAGAAAAACAACTGTTAATGTTGGAGCCACGGTGACAATTCATTTCTCAACTCCAGAAGCTCATTGATCTTGCAGAGCTGGGAATCCAAAGTTCTCATTAACTGAAATCATGGTTAAATAAGAGTTATCATAAAACTAATTATTAAGGAATAATTCTGATGTAATAAAATTCACTTAGAAGCAAGTGTTAAGTGCAGCTTAATCTGGTGGTTCACAGTGTTCTTCAGGGTCTTGTAATGGTAATGATCAGTAAGACTTTTATGAATGTCAGTTCTTGCTGTACCAGCCTACATGTAAAAGGGGTGTTAGACCCTGAGGAAGTTGCCTTTTTCTCCAGTATTATTCTTTTTTCTACTAAAACCTAAACTGCAGGAGATTTTGAGCTCCATATTTTAAAAAACTTCTGAGCACATGAATCTCTCCTGTTATCCACTTCAACAATATCTTAAGCATCTATTGTGTGAAAATTGCTATGCTAAGTGCTACAGGAGATTAAAAAATGAGTAAAACACAGTTCCCACTTTTAAGGAGTTCATAGTATAGCGATGAAAACAATAAATATATGGAGTTGTTTGTTTTGTTCCAGGCATTGTTTTAAACACTTTGAAGTGTTTGTTAATTTATTTAATTCTCAAGACTACCCTAAATTAAGGCCTCATTTACAGATGAGAAAACTGAGGTGTAAATGCTACACAGCTATTTAGTAATAAGACTATCACACAGAAAACTCTTAGACCACTCAGCCTACAATGACTAACCATAAAAAAATTTGAATAAAGTGCTCTGGAAGCACTGAGATTATTGGGATCCAGAAAAAAACTTGTGCATGATACACACATGCACTTGTCAGCTTTTCAGATGGGCTGACAATACAAGTATGTTTTCAATAGGCAGAAAAAGCACCTGCGATGCAGATTTTGATTCTGAACTGGTTGAATTTGACATGCTGGCAGCATAGCTGATGAGAATGTTTAGTCTTGTCTACAAGATTAATTCTTAGAGGAGAGGTCGGGCAGGAGATACAACCTGAGAGTTATTTGTGTAGATTCAACTCTATTCAAGGGAAGGGTTGAGAGAGCCTGAAGAGAAGACCAAGGATGGAGCCCAGGCAGCATGCCCAAGGAAGGCAGCGAAAGAAGTGAAGAAGGAAAAGCAAGAACCAATTAGGAGGTGAGTTTCTAAAGAAGGGTTGGTGAGAGCTGGGTAATTGTGTCAGATACTGCAGGAAAGGGGATGTGTGGGATCGGGGCTTGAGAAAAGGCCATTAGAAGATGAGGAAGAGGTAATTTAGAATTCCGGGTGAAGGGATGCATTATAGCCAAGATGTAGACCACACTTTCAAGAAGTTTGGTAATTGAGAGGTAGGGTGGCCGAAGGGTTGAGGAAAGGCATGAATTTAGGAAGCGATGACTGGGCATGAGGTCGGAGGAAGACACAGGTGAGGGAGGAACTAATTGAGGAAGGTCCTTGAGGAGGTGGGAAGGAATGGGATTCAGAACTGCCATGGCTTGTATTTTCACTTTCCCAAATAAGCTCTGGAAATTCTCAACTGCAATCATATATGCAGGGAATGGTCAGCCAGTGTTAATCTGACATTTTCTAAATTTGTTAAAGGAAAAAAAAAAAGAGAAAGATTTTTAAATCAAATGGAGAGTACTTACTCCAATTATCTTTACCAAACCGTCTTCATATGAATTACCTTATCTATTCTTCAATAATAAGAGTTAACTGAAATGAGAAAAAATAAGGAAAATAAGAATACTGCTCCTGAAAGATCGTGAATGTTAGAAAAGTCTAAAAATGCTAAGTCAGCATTAACAATTATCCCCAGCTACCTTTCTAAAAGAGGATACCCTTTGAAACTTCAGTGACTTAAGTTAATAATAGTAAAATAATAAGACATTCTTGCTAAATATGGCATGGGTTGTTTCAGGCCCAATTTAATTTCTGATTACTCTGCAGATGCTCACTTGAAAAAATCAGAATGCCGTTATTGATAATGATATTCTGTCCTGTGATAAAATGTTACCTTAGGCAAAAATAAACTGAATTACCATGCAGCTGCCAGCAGGGACAGCTTAATCTCTGCTCTCAGCAGCATTGCCCGCAGCATAAAACCCAAACTCCTGAGCTTGGAATTCAAGGATCTTTGTAGTGAAATCACAACCTAAATTTCTGATTGGGCTCCTGCTTTTCCTCTCCATTCACCCCATGCCCATTGGCACACCTCCATGGCTGTGCCGACGTCCTGTGTAGTCCAGAGCACTCCTTACCCGAGCCCCAATCCCCTGCCCGGGTCACAAAGCCACAATGCAGCTCTAGCATAGCAGACAGTGCCCCAGTCCTGAAGTCAGAAGGACTGCTCTGCCATTGTCCAACTTTAAGGGCCTGACCTGAGGTTATCCCCAAGGTCATTGAAGCTCTCATCTTGGGGTGATTTTCTGAAAAATAGGGTAATCATCATAATTCACCCCAGAGAGTTATGATAAAGATTAAGTAAGGCATGGAAACAGTCACAAAACGTACATTTTCTAAAACCACAAACTGCTTTGCAGGTGTGCTTCAAAACCGACCCTTCTTTTTCACCTTCAAGGCCATTTTCTTGAAAACAGGGGGCCAAATCTTGTCCATGTGTTTAGTCAAAGCACTGATAAGAGTGTCTGGTATGTAATAAAGCTCAATACGTGCTGAGTGGATTCATCAGAGAAAGTGAACTTTTAGGGGAAACAAGAGGAAAGGAGGCTCTCATGAGAGTAGACAGCTGACTTCTCCAGATTCTTACCCCTTCTGTCTCCCCTTCCTCCTCTTATTTCTCTTTCCTCTTTTTGCCTTGTCTCTCTGACCTCTTTCTCTCCTCCACTAAGAGAATAATAAAAGAAGGCTGACTCCTCACCACTATGTCCCCCTTCCTCAGAGAGGCCTTCACTGGTGCCACCTATGGGTCTCATTTTTATAAGCTCAGTGCCCAGCACAATGCCCAGCACACAGAAGGCACAACCCAAACACGTAAACCAATGAGTCCAATGCCAACACACGTGAGGCCGTGCCTTTCTCTGGTAACCTGGCAGGCATCTTTCTCTGCAGAGACTCGGCCCTCAGAACCTCCCTAACTGAGCACTCCAGGCAGTCACTGCTGTCCAGCAGAAATAACATGGAAATAAAACCAATTTCCCATCTCTGGGACAGCAACTGTTGATTTAATTGCAGTAATTGTCACTAAGGGTTGAATGACCAAGAGGTTTAAGGAAGGCGAGGGATGCAGAAAGGACGTTAACATCTGTATTTCAGAAGAAATGTTTCTTGTTTTCCATTTAGTAGAAATAAAAGATGGGAAATAGCATGTACTCTGTGGTAAGTACATCATTATTCTGCATAAGCTTCATAATCCCAGGATGTAAAATCCAATTTTACAGATGAAGAATGGAGATTGAGGTTAACTACCGGAGCCAATCAAAAACTACCAGCAAATGATGCAACGGGCATTTGACTCAAATCTGTTTAGCCCCGAGCAATTGCTGATTACAGATAAAAACTAGTTAAGAGACAAAGTTGAAAAGGAGGCTCCTTATCAGGTGTTGTTACAAACAATGATATGGTCTGCCCTTTCTTGGAGACACTGCCCTATCCTTGCTTGGCGTAGCTCCATCAGGGACACTAATCCATCTGTTTGCTTCTCTAACCATCTGGCATTACCTAGGGGACATGCTTTTCTTGCCATTTTACCACAAATGACTGTGTGATGGAGTCGCAGGAACTAAGAATCGCAGACTGATCACAGGACGGGTACTTTAGAAGCTGTGAGAAGCCCAAGGGGTATGGAATCTTTGTCTAATGTATAACCATCTTGCAGACATAGGCATAAAGCCATGGCTTAAAAGGTACCCAATGGGCAAGGATCAAGAATGCCTTTCTATTCAATGCTCAAAGCGTCACTGATTCCTTTACCTAGGAAAGGCCCACCCAGCCAGCTGGTTTAGACCTAATGTTGGGGCTGACAAATATTAGTTCAGAGAATGAATGTGTGTCTGACATTCCATGGCTAACTGTCCAACTGTTCTGAAGCCTCTTGTCTCCTGCCACCTCCACAGAAGCTGGAAATGCGGATACCCCTTGGCCTAACCTCCCTTTCATGGGTGACCTTGTGATCTAGTACTAGCCACTGAGACATAAAAGGAAGTAGACAGATTTCCTTCCCTGATGAAAGGGAAGAAGGGCTTCCACAGGTGGACCCTTTCTACTCCTTTCCACTTTGTACAAGGGCATGAGGTCTGGGGCTACAGTCGCCATTTGTGACCATGAAGCAACAAGCCTGAAGATGAAACACAACATGCAAAAGATGGCAAGGCATTAAGATAAGAAAATCCTACTGACCAGCCATGATGGGGAGGCAGGGCCATGTGCCCATATCAGGCCCTATGCTTGGTACTGGTAGGATCAGAGTGAGGAAGACAGAGACTCTATTTTCTTGAATTCTTACTTCTCAGGAGGATTTGAGCGTGGTCCAATACTGACCATCAGAGATGCTGAAATGCTGAGCACAAAGCACTGAAGCGTGCAACTACTTCCTATATGTGAGATGTTTAACACATCACAGAGACTGGGACCTTGGCTTGGTCTAACCCAGGGTCTAGAAACACAACCAAGAAGTTGAGGCTTTCTCTAGAGGTACTAGATTTATGCAGAGGCAGGAACAAGAGCAATGTCATCGTCAAGTACCATATACACCTCGAATACTGTAGAAACTGCAGATACGCCTGAATACAGTGTTGTATACGTTCCTTTGCAAGTAGGGGTCAGACTCATGCAGCAGTTGGGTTCTCCTGGCCCTGTCAGCAGCAGGGGAAACAGAAGCAAACTTGCTTACCATAACTTAAAAATCAGTGTCAGCGTGGGACTGGCGTATTCTAATATGCTGTTCTGTTGCTGAGCAAAAGTCTGCCTGAAAAATATTGACTGGAAGAGAAAAGTATCTCTTATGTTACCAGAGTAAAAAGGAAACATGAGAGAAGTAGGACATGACTTTTGGCTCACTGAACACCATCTATGGCTACTGAAGGATCAGAAAGCTTTTTTTATACTCTCAACTATTTTGTTTATCTTCTGTATCTTTTTAAAGTTTTTTATAATTAAAAAAAAAAAAAGCTTTACTTTCTTTTCTAATTACAAAGGTATACATGCAATGTCCCCTCAGGGACTGGCCTCACTCATAGACAGTGGAGAGCAACGTGATCCAGATGAGGTGATGAGTAGGAATAATATTCTGGTGGCAGCCTAAGGGTTGGCTTAGGGCAGTCCAGTCCAGGTAGTTCAAGAAGAGAGGAATTTATCAGAGGAAGTATGCTACAAGGGCTATAGAAACTATAGAAGTTACGTAAAGAAGATCCCAGACACCAGGAAGCTGCCACAAACCTGTACAGTGCCCACATGCCTGCACTCACTGCTAAGCAGCTGGAGACACCAATTCCCACTCCTGCCGCCTCTGGAGCCACCCAAACTGCTGGGACGCAGTCAACTGTGGTGGCCTGAAACTGCCATTCCAGGAGACGAACAGAATGGCTCCTTTGCCAGCTAATCTCCCACCAGTGTCTCCAGCCAGCTGACAAGCGTGTTTGAGGAATGTGGTTTCTAGGTATCCTCCCCCTGCCTCACAGAGAAAAGCACGGAGGACACGGAGGGATCTGAATGCCAAATCTTGCACAAGAGGGGACCCGGGAGAGTGTTAAAAGCCAGGATATGGTTCTCCCTGGAGGAAGGAGGCTGCTGTTGTACTGTGTCCTCTCCAAGGCAGTCTAGCATAGTGATTCAGGGCATAAACTTTGTGTCCTCATATGCAAACTGGGAAATAACACCTACCTCAAAGGATTGTTATGAGGGTTAAATAGGTCACTGTAGGTAAAGTATTTAGGACAGTGCCTGGAGTATAGTTCCATTCAATAAAGGATAGCTATTGTCATGTTACTTTCACTCTGATTTCAATTTTGCCATCTGTAAAGAAAACTTAAGAAGGAGGGGGTTAAATCACCTTCGCTGCTCTCTAACCAACCGGAGGAAAGGGGAACTAATAGTTACACTCAATCTGATCCTGATGCAGGGCTGGAGTTTGGAGACGCAGAGAAAAATAATATCCCTGCCTTCAAAGAGCTCACGGTTTGATGAGAAGGCAGAAGAAAATCACTGATTCAAGTTAAAATGTGCACAGTGGTAGAATGTATACAGGGAAAGGTCTAGAAGAGTACAGAGATGGGTATTGTAGCATAATGGAAAGATTTATACAGACTCCACTTTAAACCCAAAATTATTCTCTTGTGGCGCTGGGCAATTCACTTAGTCATCCCTGCCTCAGTTTCCTTGTCTGTAAAAGTGGAGATAATGAAAGAACTTCCCTCACTAAGCCATTGTGAACATTAAGGGAGCTGTACATACAGCTGTAGTACCTAGCACAGAAATGCGTTCAAAAGTGATCATTATTATGATTCCCACGGTCCACGAGAAGTGTACAAGGGTTCAGGCACAAGTCCTGAACTAAAGAAATGGAAATGGAAGGAGGAAAGGGCGTCTAAAGAGGGACTCATCCTTATAGGATCGCGTGATTATTGTGTATAAAGTTAGAGAAACTGGCGAGGCACCCACCCCGAGTGGCGCGCTGGCGCTCTGCCTCGGCGTCCTCGTTGCCCGTGGCAACCGGCAGTCCATCGCTCTGGCCCGGTAGGCCCTGCGCAGGGGCAGCAAGATGGCTGTGAGCTCCTGGTCCTCAGAGCTGGGGTTCGGCAGCGAGAAGGCGCTGCAGGCTGCCGCTGTCTCCACGGGCCCCTCCCTGGAATTATGCACCTTCCCCTCCACCCTGGGCTCCTCGGTCGCGGCTGTCGCCCTGAAGCAGCTCTTTGTTGTCGGTGAGAGGCCCGTGGGCTCCCGGAGGGACGTCATCTCGGAGGTGGCGCCTAGGCGGCATTAAGCGGGAACCTTCGTGGGGACCCTCCTCCCAGAACTCAGGGCATCCCTGGTAGGGCAGAACCTTCTCCAGCTCCTTGGGGGAGAGGGGGGCGAAAGAGTGGGACCCAGGGCTCAGCTCTGTGGCTTGGCCCAACTCACACTAGTAGCTGGTGACAAATTGCGGACAAATCCCTGGACTCCCAGGCCACTGCTGTTTGCCTGTGATTGGAGTGCCCACCTGCATTTAGAGTATGTATTTAATTTCATCTTGTCCCTTCTTGCCTTTTCTTTGCAAGTTAATTTCCTCCAACACTTTGGCATGGCAAACTGGAGGATTTAACAGGTAAATAAGAAAGGAAGAAACACCTGTTGCATTAGGCAAGGAATTGTGCATTAGGCACAAATACTTTTTCTGCTAATAATTTCTTGACGCTCAGAAAGTTTGTCATAGGAAAAAAATTCATTATGCTTTCTTGCCCTGAGTGTGAGTTGTAAAGTGTGTAGCTCTCCAGCCCATTTGCAAGTGGGACTACGCTTGTGCTTATTCATTCCATAGAAAAAAGGAAAAGAGACAGCAGGCAATCCCTGTCCCTCCCTAGCACACACTTGCTTGGAAACTCAGTAACTGATTTTTCACTTGGTTTGAGAGCTTAGTTCATTAAGAGAATCCAAGTTTTCAGGAACTGAGGGCAGAAATTGCTATTTACTCTTCTGAGAGTTGAGGATGGCCACTCAGGGCATGGACTCTGGAGTCACACCATTTGTGTCTGAATCCAGACCTCTTATAAGTGATGGGCTCTGTGACCTTGCGCACATGACATGACCTCAAAAGTCTTAGATTTCTCACCTCTGAGATGGGAATCATCATGAAGTTATAAGAATCAACTTAGATTATACATACATGTGAAACATTAAACACATCAAACTCATCCCACACATGTGGATACAGGCCTGGAATCCATTTAGACAGAATCTGTATAATGGAATGGTGACAGAGCCAAGGTGAGTAGAGCTTCCTCTGTTCTCTCTCCTCTTCCTTTTATATTTTATTTTTCCTTCCTTCTTCCCATTCTGCATGTATCTTGTCTTCCTTTGCCTACCAACATTTTCCAAGCCTCTTTTCCCATGTGATTTCAACTTACAGTGTGTGAGAGAAAAGGCGCTATCTTTCATATGTCAATGAATGAAAAGGGTTAGAAACTCTATCTACCTCACACCTACCAGTTTTACAAATACTTACTCTCATCCCATGATTAAAATATTGGCATGGAAGTGAAAATGACATAATGAATTTTTAAAGAATTAAATAAGTGTTGTTTTGTAAAATATTACGTTTAGGATATACGTATACAAATTTATATGAAGACATTCTTAAACCTACACTATGGGCGTGTTATATTTATCCCTTTTATAAATATATATGGAATTTTTTTGTCTTGTCCTATACAGATTCCTTCTTTCTACCATAAGTGTTACAAAAATAGAATCTTAAGAGGAGTTTGTCCTCAAGAAACATAAAGTATATACCTAAATTAGTACACCCTAAAATAAGAAATAACAAGTACAAAAGAGATTCATATGATGTACTATAGAAATTCAAAGATAGAAGATGTAATTTTCAGCTGAGTAAGATTTGAGTTGGATGTTAAAGGTTAAACAGGATTTGGGTAGACAAATAAGAGATCTTAATTTTCTAATTTTTTTTTTAGAACAATCACTGCAAAGTGACTACTTTAAATGCAATGAAGAAGCTAAGACCTTTCTTAAGGACATTGCTATTGCTGTTAAGAAATTGGTATTGTATTATCTATATGAGCTACTTTTTCAATCTTTCACTTATTTCTTCATCAAACTTTAATTTAGCACCAGCTCTGTTCAACATACTTCAATAGATGAATAGGGAAAATATTTGCCCTGAATGAAAATTTCTCTCAGTTTCCTAAGCATTTGCACCAGTATGGATCAGTAGTGGATTGGTGCCCGACTTCCCATGCAGAGCACTGAATTAAGGACCTGTGCTATGGATGAGGGCAAGACAGCTCAAGAGAAGAGACCCTGCTGATAACAGGGCTCAGTTAAGGGGTGGGCCACGTGGGCAAATGCTTGTGACATCAATATGTGAGCATTGCTTAAAACCAGCAAACAGCCTCTGGGATAAACTGCATGCATAGTGCCAATTTCCTCAGGTCTCCATAAGCAATTCCTCACAAAACTGGTGAAAGATTACTTGGCACCTACTCCACTGACACACAGTGCTTTTCAGTGAAAAGAAATGGGTTCTCTTTCAGTTATACTAACTTGGCCCCATCAAAGAAATACTTAAATAATTTCCTCTTGAAGTGTCACAGAAGTGTCTCTGTTTGGCCCTGGTCCTGAGTGATGTTTCAGAATGGCAATGTCTCCTCATTTGATTTAAAAATATTGAATAAGAATCTACTACCTATCAAATATCTAAAAATGTAGAAATATGGCTATAAAGTTAATGAGCTTGAGTCTACAGACTGCTGAGAAAAGTTAATCTTATTACTTTATAATTATATTTTTATGTAATTATATATAGTTCTGTAGGTATACTACAGAATTATAGTTTATAATCCCAGTTAAGTACATATATGTAAACACTGAGAGTTTGTGTGTGTTGTACTACACTGTGGTCCTGTGGAAACCCTTTCCTCTGTTTCGTTCTTTTAGTTATGTCTTTCTCCAGGATTTGAAGTGTTCAAAATAATTATTGTGGCTTATTAAAGTATCTAGTATGTCTCCATTTAATATCTGAGCTGTGAAATCTCTTAAATAGAGATAAATCCTCCCATTTTTTAAAGTAACAGATTTTCACTATTATAGAAGCATTGCGTGTTTATTCTGGAAAATTTAGAAAAAAATAGACAAGCAAAAGGAAGAATGTAAAAACCAACATGATCCCACCCTAAAACAATCACGATTGACTCTTTGTTGAATGTCTTGACTACTTTCAGGATATAGATGATTCCTGTATTGAATTTTATTTTTTACAGAAAAGTGGTCTTACTAAATATACAATTATGCAACCTGCTTTTTTATTATTCATAAAATACAATGGCAGTTTCTCAGGTCATAAAGTAACTATAGCCATTATGACCGTTTATTTTAGAGGTGATTTATCTGTTCTTTCCACTAGCAGATTTTTCAATGTGTTTTCCTTTTTGAAACTAGCCCCATATATATATATATATCTCCAAACAAATAGGCAGGGAGATATTTTTAGGTAGGTATAAGAAAACCACTGTTCTTTTTATACCTAAGCATAGTTTTATAGGCATTTTCCATTTTTAAATTAAGTAGCTTCCTTTCCTTCTCTTTTTTTTTTGCCTCTTGGCATGTGGGATCTTAGTTCCCTGACCGGGGATCAAACCCGCACCCCTGCAGTGGAAGCACAGTATCTTAACCACTGGATCACCAGGGAAGTCCCAAGAAGCTTCCTTTCTCAATGTCACCCTTTTGTTGGAGTCTTTCCTTTTAAATTTATTGAAACTGCATACAAGGGACACGCACACATAGCGAAAGATAATTTCTGAGTAGAAGAAAATCAGCAGAAATTAAAAGATAAATTAACAATGACACATTAAAAACTCATTGAAGAACAATTATTTTTCCCACTTGCTATTCCAAATAAAAATAATGGCAAAAGGTACTTACTGAAAAGCAAATTTTGATCTCTGAAAACATTTACAGGGCCTTTTTTAGGAAATCAATCTTATTATTTTAATGTCTTAACTTTTTAACTATGTAATTTACATTTTCAGGAAGAAATGAGAAAATCCACAATTGATCTTCTGGAAATTGAAAGCATGGAACTCAGCAGACTATATTTTCTACTGGAAACTCTTCCCACTAGTGTTAGCAGAGAATTCGAAGGTACTGTGAGGTTATCAACTGTAGAAATTTAGTTTATCTTATAAGAAAATAGAGCCTAGTACTTGTAACAAGATGAGTTTAATAGTTATTTCATATCAAAAAATAGCCAGAAAGAGTATACAACACAAATATAGTGAGATCCATAATAAGTTTCCCTTACTTTTTAAGTGGAAATAATATATATGACTTCCATTTATATAATTATTGTAAATAGACTAAAGACAATATTGGTCCTTTTGTGACTGGCTTATTTCACCTGGCATGTCTTTGGGGTTAATCCATGTTGTAGCATGTGCCAGAATTTCCTTTCCTTTTAAGGCTGAACAATATTCCATTGTGTGTATATACCATGTTTTGTTTATCCATTCATCCATCAATGGACCCTTGCATTGTTTCCACCTTTTGGCTGTTGTAAATAATGCTGTTACAAAATAATAACAATGAAATAGTAAATAATAATGCTATTACAAACATGGGTGTGGAAATAGCTATTCAAGGCTCTGCTTCCAATTCTTTTGGGTATAAATGCAGAAGGGAATTGCTGGATTGTATGGTAATATAGTAATTTTATGTTTAATTTTTTGAGAAGCTCCCATACTGTTTTCCACAGTGGCTTCACCATTTTACCACCCCTTGCACAATGCACAAGCATTCCAATTTCTCTACATTCTTGCCAGCACTTGATATTTTCTGTTTTTGTTTTGTTTTAAATAACAGCCATCCTAATGGATAAGAATTGGTATCTCATTGTGGTTTGCACTTCCCTAATAATTAGTGATGAGCATTTTTAGTTGAGCATAATTAGTTGAGCATTTTTCATGTGCTTATTGGCCATTGGTATATCTTCTTTGGAGGAATGTCTGTTCAGACCCTTTGCCCATCTTTTAATCAGGTTGTTTGTTTCATTGTGGGAATTCTTTATATATTCTGGATGTTAACCCCTTATCAGATATATGATTTGCAAGTATTTTTTCCCATTCCATGGGTTACCTTATCACTCTTGTTAATAATGACTTTTGTTGCACAGAAGTTTTTAATTTTGACATAGCCCAGTTTATCTATATTTTCATTTGTTGTCTGTGCTTTTTGTGTCGTATCCAATAAATTATGGCTAAATCCAACATTATGAAGGTTTCTCCTAAGAGTTTTATAGTTTTAGCTCTGACATTTAGGTCTTTGATCCATTTTGAGTTAAATTTTGTATTTGGTGTAAGGTCAGGCTCCAACTTTATTTTTCCAGCTGCCAGGAGTGTTGGCTGAGGCTCACAGCTCAGTTCCTCTACAGGAATTGCCCTAGGCAAAAGAGAAAAGCTTCACTTGAAGTTAGACTCCCTCCCCAACTGCTGCCCACATTCAGTGATTGGTCACCAAGAGAGTACAAAGGTCTGCCTCCCTCGCTCCATGTGGAATAACTCTGAAGTGTCATCACAGCTCCAGCTCATCATTATTTAAACGCTCCACCCTTGCCCAACCCTTATGTCCTCAGAGGAGATGTTCCTCAGAGCTTTACACACAAATTTTAAGATTTGTTTCCCAGGGAGCTCAACCTAAAACAGTTGTCTAAATTAAAAAAAAAACAAAACATTTTTAAAGTAGATGTTCCCTTGCAGCTCCAAGTCTACGTTCATTGTCTGCTCTGTCATAAGGGTGCTGGGGTGCTGTAAATTTCCCCTTTTGCCAGCTGGTGCAATGTTAAGCTTTGTCAGTACAGAGCACTGAAGGGTTACGGGAGGAAAAAGGGGTTGTGTTCCTGTTTTAGTGTGCTCAGCTTGGCCGACTCTTGCAGTGCAGATAGCTTCTGCCAGCAGTGTGCAACAGTCCTTGGTGTCCAGAAGCTCCCTCCAGTATCCCCTGAGTGGCTTCATGGTAGATTGCTCCCTGTGAGGCAGGTACCCTGGCACCGTTTAGGTGGTTTTGCAGTGAGTTCTGAAGTACAGCAGTTCCCTGTGGACCAGTCCCCCCAGTGCCCCCAGAAGCCATATTTCTAGTAAGTTCTGCCAGCGGAACATTTCACGAACTTCTTTGCCATCCAATGAGCCACAGACCTCTTCAATGAGGTCTAGATCTCAGGTCTGGAGGTGCTGCTTCCTACAGCCCCTGTAGGGCTGCTCCTTGTACCTAGTATTCCTAAAGTCTTCAGAGTTCTCTTTACTTTCTTAGTATTCGTCCCCTCATTACTCTACTTCTCTGCTACAGTTAATAATTCTTTATATTAAAATTTCCCTATTCAATATAAGATTTCTATCTCCCGACTAGACCCTGAGTGACATAGTTAGTTATAAAAGAATTTGCACAGTGTCAGTCTAGTTTGGCAGGGAAAATACAACAGACTCCTACATGCAGATAAAAAATAAGACTTAATCTGTGCTCAAGGCAGAATTAAGAATGTTTTTGTTTTATTTTCTTTGGTTGCCTTTTTTTTTTTTTTTACTGTCCAGATTGGGTTACTTTTATAAGCAGGAAAAATATTTTAGAAGGAAAAAGAAATACCATGCTAGCTTGTAAGGTCCTTGATACACACTGAGTACTTAGCCAAGTAAATTTAATTGACCTTGTGTTTTAAAGCTTTTCAGCTTGAAGTATGGTCCTTGGGTCAGTAGCGTCAGCATCACCTGGGAGCTTGTTACAAAATGCAGAATCTCTAGGTCCACCTCTGACCTACTACATCAAAATCTGTATTTCAACAATATCCCCAGGTGATACCTATGCATATTCAAGACAAAGTTTGAAAAGCCCTGCTACAATGAGCAATTTAACTTGCAGCCTACAAAAAAAGAATCCAACTCTCTCAGGGGAGCTACCAGCCAGTTTCTAGGGAATTTGTTGCATAGAAATGGACGGCCCAGTATCCATTTCTAAACAGCAGTGTTCAAAAATTCATGCATTTTAACCATGTATCTATCAAGCGCTGAGGTAATCCTTTGAAGTCTTATGTGATTACACTGATTTGTTATTTATTAATGAGTAATTAGTTCTTTAACACACTGGGTTCCCTTGAAAGCACAGCCAGAAGCAATGGCTTTTGCACTATTATTTTATTAGGACATACAATCCAAAGAGGAGGAGGGTGGGATAAGGAACCAAAGCAGGGAGAATGGAGAGCTAATATGGCGTGCAATATGATGTTGACTGCTGCTGATGGCAGGTAGTTGAGTGTGAGAATACACCCTCAAGACAGTGTTACCTCTTCTCAGGAACACCTAAGCAGTGGCTCCTGTCTACCATTGGTCCGATGCTTGCCACACCTCCCAAACTTTCAGTTACACATGCATGGGGGGGTGTGAGTGTCTAAAGAAGTCCCATGGTAGAGGTAACAAGGAAGTCCTAGACAGGTGAGAAGTGGATAGGACAGGCAGGAATCAGGTGCTATCAGACTGCACCACCTGAAATTGTGCAGAGCTCATAGAAAGCTGGTCACCGACCATAGCAGCGGCTGACATAAGGGAAATAATTGATAGGTAAGATTGAGAGGGTCCAAAGTGGGTGATTAAGAGGTGTCTGATCCAGGAACATAATTAGAAGAATATTTCAAAGAAAGACAATTTATTATTTGAAAAGTCAGTATCTACAGTTGTGCAGTTCTCAAATAACTGAATAACGTTTCTTCCACTTACTTTTAAGAATGTGTCAGGGATGCCCGAAGATTAAATCTTGTTGAGATAAATCAATTACACATGAAAATTACGAGGATAAATGATGAAATAGAGTTTCTGAAGAAGAAAATACTTGATCTGAAAAAAATTAATAAAGCTCTGGGGTAGGTTTTTTCAGGGTTTTTTTTGTTGGTTTTTTTTTTTTTTAGTATTTGAGGGAGTCAGGGGCTGGGGCTAAAGTGGGAAATCTTTCCTAAGGGATTGTCCTCTGGTCCGAACTGGTGCAGGGCAAGTTAAGAGGTGAAGATCACTTATAGAAGATGACTGGGCTGATGAGGGGTGTGTGATGGCTGCAGAGAGCTGGGAAGAGAGCAGAAACTCTTCTACCACCGCAGCCAGGAGACCTGTAAAATTTCAGAGGGAATTCAGCTTCCCAGCAGCAACTACTGTGTGTCAATCACACAGTGCCTCGCTCCCCACCTCCAAAGGTAGAAACACACAGTGGTTTTCATTTCATCTTTAGTAAAATTAAGTTTACAAACCTCAACCACCAAAGCAAGAAAATTTTCTGGGTATTGTGTTGCAAATATAATATCAAACCTGATATATTGTAGCTAGCTTAGTTCCTTAAAGACATTCAGTTATAATCTACTGGAGGGTTGAAAATGGGATTGGCTCTAGATTTTATCTTCAATTAAATGAGAGCTGACACCTGTTAGTTTCTTTTCTTTATTCCTCAGCTGTGTTGTTAGCACTTCCCCCTCTGTGGAAGAAGTGCTTTTCTCCATCTATAAAATGGAGATTACAAACCTTGACTTAGCCCACTGAAGAAGAGATATTCTGAAAGAAAAAAAAACAATAAAACCCTGAAGAATAACTCAGTGCTACAAGTAAATTCTCAAAAGTAATTCTCAAACTTTCAGTTTGTTGGAGTAAGAAATACTCAAAGAGCCCTCATTATAGTGAAAAAATCTTCTTGGGAAGCTAAAAGAATCAGAAGGTTGCTTGGTGCACAAGATATCAAAGCATCAGGAATTAGGTGGGGACCTCAAGGCCCAGGGACAGGTTCCCAAAGTAGGCCCTCAGAACACCTATTCTGGGAGATGCTCCATGAAAAAGAAAGTTCATGACCATGTAAGTTTGAGAAAGACTGCATACTCTAACTCCTCTTAGGGATTCACAGTGCAGATTTGTGCATGGGGCATGCTAGCCACAATCAAAACTAGACTATCAATTTCTAAACTAATAACAAGGGAAGATAATATCCAGGCTGGAATACTCATATCAACTGACCAGCACCATCACACCCCTATAGACCAGTGATTCTTAAACTTGAGTGTACATCAGAATCACCTGGAACGCTTGTTAAATTACTGGGACCTCCACCCCAGATTTCTGATTTAGTAGATCTGGGCAACGGGGGTAAGAATTTGAATTTCTAACAAGTTCCTAGTTGCTGCTGATGCTGCTGGTCCTGACCACACTTTGAGAATCACTGCTCTAGAGAAATCTTTATGGAAAGTCAAATTACAAATGAACATAATGTGGGTTGCCTGATGAGCTAGCGTCATCAAGCTACAATCACTTGTTGCATCCATTTTTCAAAGAAAGATGTATATCAAGGTGCCCACACTCTCTGACAAGTGATCCTCTCCTGGACACTCCTCAAAAACTAGACACAGTCCTCAGAAACTGGGGATGGGGATTTCCTTGGGTCCTACATTCCGTTTCTGAGCGCTTTCCCAACCCAGCACAATACACCTAGTCAGGTGTATTGATTTGACTTGTTTTGTTTTGCTTTGCTTCCTTAAGGCCACTCAATCCTTAGTTTGCTTCATTCTTAGAAGGCTTCCTCTATTAAACCTACAAAGCACCCATTATCTGGCCCCATCTAGCCTGAGCTTCTCTTAATTGCCTTTTCTGTGGTAGAGTTGACTTCTGGAAAATAAACTTACCAACAACCTGTTTCCACTTTCCTGAGCCTTTCACACAGTCCGCCTGAGCTGGAGTGTTTAGCCTTGGAGATTAGAAAAAGAAAAAAGTCATTACATTGCAGGAGCTTTGAAAAAAGGAAAATAGAGAAATGTCACCAATTGTCCTTCCTCCAAATCTTTTATTGTTGGCCCTGGGGTAGATGTTTCTCACTGTCTTAAGGTGGGTGTGGCCAGCAATGGATATGTGAGGTTAATGTCTCCTCTTGAACTCAGATTTGGCTACAGCTGTGAGAAGATAAGTGGGTTCAAATTAGATTTCAAACGCCCTCTGAGCAGCGAAGACAGACTCAGATCCCTCCTTTCCATCAGAGGAGGATTAGCTTTCTTCTCCTGGGCCTTCTCTGCAGGGCAATGGCATCAGAAGGTAGCTGGAAGAGTGGTGGGATATGAAGACAGACTCAGATCCCTCCTCCCCAACTCCTTTCCATCAGAGGAGGATTAGCTTTCTTCTCCTGGGCCTTCTCTGCAGGGCAATGGCATCAGAAGGTAGCTGGAAGAGTGGTGGGATGTTTATCTTTCCTTGGCTTAAACTACATATCTCAGGATGATAAGGTAGCTATGGCAATGCTACATATCAAACCATTTGTCCAGCCAGATTCCATTCACCTGTTCAAAACTGGTTTTGAATCATTGTACGTTTTAACCCAAAATATCCCATAGTTACTACCTGGTGTGTGAGAGTGGGTGGGGTGAGGCAGGACCACAAGACACTTTTGCAGTGATAAAGAGTTGCAAGGTTGACACTTGTGTTTCCTTCTGTCCTTCATCGCAACCAACTTTAGACAATCACAAATTCAACTCTAAAATAAGTATTCGTTAAATTTCCCTCTTTATGGTGGTTCATCTCATCAAGCTGACTTTAAATTTCTTCCTGGAAAGCCATCCTTTTCATGCCAAGAACGATTCTTTTTCTCCTAGTGAACAGCAAGAGAAACTAGCGAGGCATTATGAAAATGTTGTCCTGTCACTCAACCATGTGATGAAAGAAAAAGCCACTACTACTGTTTACATCAATGAGACTTATACCAAAATTAACTCAGAGAAGAAAGAACTAGAATTGCAAAAACAATATATTCAAGAAGTAGAGGAGCAAATGGAAAAAGAAAAAGCAGAATATTTGGGAAAAAAACAAAAGTTGAGTCAAGAGGTAAGTGGCATGATTTATTTTTTTAAAAAATACAGAATTGAGGGCAGGAAATGAAAAATAACGTATTTGTCCTTGATGCTAGCAAGCATGCCCGTGGTATCTTCTGCAGGAATAGAGCAGAGGCTCAAGGACACCGGAGCCTGTGGGGAAGATGTCTGATTGTGTAGCGGCATCTGAGTTCATGGGAAAGAATATGAATGACAGGAGTGGTAACACTGGGGTGGCCCCTTGCTTCTATGCAGCACTGTAGGTACTAGGAATTTGCTTCTGTGTCACTTGGTTGTCTCTGCAGACAGGGTGAGCGAGTTCAGATCTGCCGGAACTGATGCCGAAACCCGAACTCTGTGCACCGTCACCACATTGAGTCTCAGAGAGAGTTTTGGGTGAAGTAGAAAAGGATAGCTTTGCCGAGAAAGGGGGGCCACAGCGGGTTAATGCCCTCAAAACTGTGTGTCCCCAGCCTGGGTGGGTGGGTGGGTGGGTTGTGAGGGGAAGGGT
>NW_020175662.1:657021-657506 GCF_003031525.2 Neophocaena asiaeorientalis asiaeorientalis
AATCCAGAGATCATCTGGAGTCTGGTGGTCTGGTGATGGCTTCTGCAGTTGTCAAGGTTATCGAACTGTGACCTTCTCTCTGGAATGAAGAGCGCTTCAACAGGTAGTTAGCTTCTTCCATTTGGTGTGGGTTTTAATGCTGTAGAAGAGCTCAGAGATATTGTTATGTGTGTCCCTTGAGGAGGAGCCAGGACCCTGCCCCAAGGCTACACTATCGTTTCCTCACTGCTCCTCCCTTGTCTCTGGATCCCCTCCCTTCCCTGTTTAGCAACTGTTTAAACCTGTTCTTTGGAACTCAGGGAAGGTCATGGAGGCTGACTAAAGCGTATTTCCTACAAACAAGAAACAGGGGACAGGGAAAGACTTTTGTGCCCAGGAGCCCCAGAGTGTACTGCTTGGTTTCAGAACTTGTGCCTCTTACTGAATGAATCCAAGAGGAGAGGCCTGCAGAGGGTCTAGGCAGAGCCAAGGGCCCTGTCGACTGA
>NW_020175662.1:657667-758118 GCF_003031525.2 Neophocaena asiaeorientalis asiaeorientalis
GAAAAAATAGTCCAACATCAAAAGATTATTGCTAATCACAAAAAGACAGGCATCTCAAGGTAATGATTTTAGTGCTTTTCTGTGTATGGGAAGATGCAAGCGTCTGGGCTCATTGAAATCATTCCTTTGATAGCATCTTAACTACCTAGGTCAGTATCCTGTTTTTCTCCATCCTGAAGCCCCTCAGGGCACACCATCAGGCTGAGGCTGCACAGTGGCTGATGGCTTGATGGTGAGTAACATTCGTTGTTTACTGAAATGGCAGGCCACATTTTTTTGTCCACAGCCCCAACAGAGAAGGGTATTTTGAGACCAGCAATTTTGTGAGGGTCAGTGGAGATAGCTACTACATCCTGAATTCTAAATAATTCACCCTCAGAATGGCTTCTGATTGATTCCTCTTTGTTCTGCTTCCGGTTGCCCCAGGGGAAGCAGGGCTATCTCCGTGCTAGGTGTTCCTAGCAGCAGCTTTCTTTTCCTCCATGCAGTGAGGGCCTAGCCCAGGATGGAAATTGCTGTTGAGCTCCTGGTGCTGCCCTCTGCATCATGGGAACTGGCATAACTATAATGCAGGAAATTGGACCTGGGCTTGCAACCCTGCTATATTAAATATGCATAAAGATATATATATGTAGAAAGAAAGAAAGAAAAGAACATTTATTAAATTGCGCTTCTTGAGTCTTAATTAAAATTTAGTAGAATACAATCTGGCAGTGATCAACATTTTGATGCAAGAGAGAGAAATATCACTCCCTGGGAAGTGCAGGCCCCTGGGACAGACTGCCAAGTGAGGGTGCTTGGCTTCGCAAAGAAAAGAATTCAAGAGTGAGACAAAGTAAAGGGAAAGCAAGTTTATTTAGCGAGATACACATTCCTTAGGCAGAATGCCGACCTGTCTCAGAAAGCTAGAGTGGCCTCAGGGTGTGCGGGTGGTTAGTTTTTATGGGCTGCGTAATTTTATACGATAACAAGTGGGAGGAATATTCTATTGCAATATTTTGGGGAAGGGGGTGAGGATTTCCAGGAATTGGGCCACTTCCCTCTTTCTGGTCTTTTATGGTCAGCCTGGGAACTGTCACGGTGCCTGTGGGTATGTCATTTAGCATATGCTAATGTATTACAATGAGTGTATAATGAGGCTTAAGGTCTACTGGAAGTCTTCCACCATCCTGGGCCTATTGATTCTAACAAGTTTTTTTTGTTTTTGTTTTTTTTTTTTGGCTGCATTGGGTCTTTGTTGCTACGCTCGGGGCTTTCTCTAGTTGTGGTGAGCAGGGGCTACTCTTCATTGCAGTGCGTGTGCTTCTCATTGCCGTGGTTTCTCTTGTTGTGGAGCACAGGCTCTAAGGGCTCGGGTTTCAGTAGTTGTGGCATGTGGGCTCAGTAGTTGTGGTGCACGGATTTAGTTGCTCCGCGGCACGTGGGATCTTCCCAGACCAGGGCTCGAACCGGTGTCCCCTGCGTTGGCAGGGGAAGCCCCTAACCAGTTTTTAGAGTATCCTGTTTTTCTCCAATGGCTTTGTCCCCTTCCTCATTCTTTTAATGGTTTTGCCCTGCCCTCTCCCTTCGTCTCAATTTGGTTCTTGGGATGATTGGTTTCATGATAAGACTATTCATAAGTTCCAGTCATGTCTGAGAGTCTCTATCCTTTAAAGTGCCCCTGTCTTCAGAAACAGTTTTACACTAAAACCATGGATTATTTTTCTTAAGTATAGACAGTTCAGCCCTAGTCATCCTCAGAACAGTCACTTTGTGAAGTCGCTGGCAAAGAGTCCCTTGGGCAGTCTGCAGCCACTAAACAGAATTTGTAAAAGCTGAGTTCCCTGGACCTTTTCCAGGGATGAAGGCAGCCATTAGCCTGCATTGCAGTAGTGGAGTCAACTGAAATTCCTGACTCTTATCGGTGGACTAGACCTTGCTTGGATTTTTTGTTATTGCAATGAAATAGAGTCAGGACAACAAGGACCTAAAGGGGTTTTCCTGTTTTCATTCTCTACCCACAACAATGATGAGAGGACTTCATTTCACCCGCTGTTTCCAGCCCTCTGCTGGACTTTCTCTATGAGCAGTCTGGAAGCCCCACACTGGAGGGGTTCACTGAAGTTATAGGGGCAGAAAGTGGGATGTGTCTGCATGGACACAGGGGAGGGACGATGTGCAGGGCAGTGTAGGTTAGGAGTGGGGAGAGCCTTGTCCCTTTTCTTTACTTCCCCAGGAGCTGAAACAATGGTCAGTAGTGGCATGGGATCTGAGCTTTCCCCACCAAAAGGAAGGCTCCACCAGGCAGGGATTTTGTCTGGCTTTTTTCATTGCTAAATTCTAGCATCAGGATCAGTGCCTCTCGCATGTTGTAGGCACTCTATAATATTACTATATTGAATGATTGAGTTTCTAACTTCATTTTAAGCTAAAGGGAAGTTTCCACCCTCCCCAACCCCTTCCTATTCTTTAATATAAATGTTAAAAGGAAGGAAGCCCAGAGGGGCTTCAAATTGAGAATTTGAGAACATGATAGGTTCTCCTTCCTTCTGTGAATAGTGTTTCTCAGGGATCCACAAACTTTTTCTGAAAGGGGCCAGAGAGTAATAGGGCTTTGTGGACCATATACAGTCCCTGTCACAACTACTCAACTCTGCTGTTTTAGCACAGAGAAGCCAAGAGCACTACCTAAATAAATGAACGTGGCTTCACAAAAACAGGTGCAGGCTGGATTTGGCCTACAGGTAGTAGTTTGCCTACCCCGGTCTATCTCCCTGGAAAAGGGTTAGGATACTTTCAGATGCAAATAGCAGAAGCCCTGACTCAAACTGACTTAAATAGTAAGGACATTTATTATCTTACACAGTAGGAATTCCCAAGGTAGGGCAGACTGCAGGACTAGCTAATTCAGTCGCTCATCCGTCCTCCATCTTTCATCTTAAGGCTGGTTTCCCTCTTCATCACAAGATGGCTGCCAGTGACAACTGGACTATGTTTCCTTTCTCAAGTAGAAAGAAGAAAACCTTTCCCAACCAAGGACATAAGTTTCTTGCTATGTCTGATCCGGCCAGGTTAAGACAGTGCCCACCCCAGAACAATAGTGGATCCTAAGGGAAAACGTGTACTAGTGGGCTAGACCAACTGGGAGTGGATATTAAGGACTCAACCACCAATGCTCACTAAATGCACATCATATGCCATAGTAACAGCCGGTTAATTCCCTTTGTTTCCAATGAGAAAGGAAAAGCTGTTTACAGCTGTCAGAGTCTTCAAAGCGTAAGTTCCCTTCTAACACAAAAGAGTTTTTGCTAATATTATTTCTATAATTGCAAGACCCAAGACCTTGGGAGAAGGCTTAGGCCAAAGTATGAGCACAGAATTTCAATTTTCAACAAAATTTATTATCACCAAGTTTCATTTTAATGCACCTGTGCCCTAGTGCAGAGATAACTGATAATGATCACATTCATTCAGAGTAACCACTTTGGGTGAATTGGCTGGTGGCTTTGATGGAAAGCCACACAAACATGTTTTCACAACTCTTTAATACAGTGTTAAATATACTTTCTCTGGCCTTACTATTCAGTTACCTTTTTCTTCATAATTCATTTTGCCAGACAAATCCATGATGTGTCTGATTTTGATAAGGTGACTCATTTCAATAGGATCTGACAGGTAATCACAATATGTTTAATCATAGGAAAACTGTTATTTATCCTGTCAGTGAAAATAATCAATAATCAATCTGTAACAAGAATAGAAAAGTTTTTTATTTGAGCCAAACTAAGGACTAGCTCAGAAGCCATCTTCCCAGATTACTCTGAGAAGCTGCTCCAGAGAAGCATGGTTTTCAGTATAGTTTTTTTTTTTTTTTTTGTGGTACACGGGCCTCTCACTGTTGTGGCCTCTCCCGTTGCGGAGCACAGGCTCTGGACACGCAGGCTCAGCAGCCATGGCTCATGGGCCTAGCCGCTCCACGTTCCTATATCTCAATATGTGAAAATTTCTTTTATCAATCCCCAACAGGTCAGTGACCCCCTCAATGGGTCCTTTGCCCAGTGTTGCAAATGCCAATCAAACGAAACTGGGTTCAAAATCAGAAACTCGAGTCATTGATCAAGGAGTGGAGAAGGGAGAGCTTGTGCTCTAAAAGCACCATCTCCCTGAAGGGAGGGGAATAAGGGAATTTTAAGGATTAGGAGGCGGTGGTCATCAGGGCTCTAGGAAGGGGGCAGAGATTTACAGAGGCAGCCAGAGCAGCTAGGGCATGCACAGTCTTCCATGATTCCTTGCACAGGGCATGAATTGTGCCTAGCAGAGTATAAATGCCCCCTTTGGGCAGAGATCTTAACATGGTAATGAAGCAAAGGTAACTTTCTGACACCTCTAGGCCTCATCTGCACAGGCAGAGCACTCCTGTGGTCAAGTCACAGTCAGTTCAGGGCATTTGACCACTGAATATCTCTTAAGACACAGCTGCAAAACATTTCTACCAAACACTGGGCGCTTTTGAAACAAGCCCCCAGGTAAATGGAGATAAGGATCCTTTAGCTCTCAGGGGCTGGCATGGGTGACAAAATGGTAAGTTTTTTAGGATTGTGAGCTGCCCTATCTTCAGTGATTTTGTTTTTGGTCTGTTTTACTTCTCATGAAATAACGTGAATTTAGATTTCCAAACAATTCTTAATTCCTTCCTTTGACTCTTCTGATGTGCTTAGCGCACAGTAAATCTGGTAACAATTGCTATGATGTTTTACTAGTAAATTTTACAATGGCAGTTGCTTTTATAATTTGCTGTTAATGATCATTGTTTCATTGTTCCTCTAAATTTACTAGTTCAACATTTTATAATTACAGTTTGATCCTTGTGATTTATTATTTTTCCTCTGATGCTTCAAACTAAGCAAACCTGTTTTTTTTTTAATTTGATAATATACTTAGATTGAATATGGTATACTTAAATATGAATTAGGTTGACAAAATTTAAAAAAAGATTTCCTAAACTGTGTTGTCCTCTTAAGCTTCTTGATTTGTTTATTATGTTTGTCACTACAGATTGATGAATATAAAAAACTCTGTGAACTAAAGAGAAAGGAGACTTACAAAAAGAAGAAAGAATTGGATAGATTAAGGCTTAAAATGACAAAAATGAGAGAAACCCTTACTACCAGCACAGTGGTAAGAAAGAATGAACTGTTTCTTCAAGCCCGACCCCAAGCACCTCAATATACACTGCCTTGAATACAACTAATAGCAGGTGGTTTAAAAAAGGAGCTGATATTAATTAATCTTCATGCCATTCGGGGGAGAATGTTTTTGGCATGTTAATCTTTTCTGACATTTAAAGTGTCACAGGGCAATTGTGTTTTCTTCTTTAGGAATATGATGGAATAAAGGAAGTTTGGAATGCTTAGGTACACATTGCATTTAATGGGCCAAAATACTGTAAAAATGTTTTTTAAAAAATACATACAGAACTGACCAAATGGATATAGAATCCTATGTAATGTTTGTGTGAGATTGCTTTATTTTACATAACAAAGTGAATAAACATGGGCAGATTCCTTAATTCTGAATGTGTGATAATAAAACAGAATTTAGGCTCTCCATTTATATTGAGTACATTAATATGGAAAGGAGACTATTTGTCTCTTTGAGTTAGAAAATACTTCAGAGCTCTGTACTTCTATTTTTCTTTTGTTGTTGTTGTTGCTAATTTTTTTTAAATTTTATTTATTTTTTCTTTTTCTCCCTCCCTCCCACCCTCCCTATCGCACCCCTCCAGGCGGTCACAAAGCACCGAAGGGGGTTAGGGAGGGTCACGGAGTGCAGGGCGAGCCTGTGGCGGTAGAGGCCGGAGTGACGTTGCACCAGCCTGAGGCGCGCCGTGCGTTCTTCCGGGGGAGCTGTCCCTGGATCCCGGGACCCCGGCAGTGGCGGGCTGCACAGGCTCCCCGGAAGCGGGGTGTGGATAGTGACCTGTGTTCGCACACAGGCTTTTTGGTGGCGGCAGTAGCGGCCTTAGCGTCTCATGCCCGTCTCTGGGGTCCGCACTTTTAGCCGCGGCTCCCGCCCGTCTCTGGAGCTCCTTTAAGCAGTGCCCTTAAATCCCCTCTCCTCGCGCACCAGGAAATAGAGGGAAGAAAAAGTCTCTTGCCTCTTCGGCAGGTCCAGACTTTTCCCCGGACTCCCTCCTGGCCAGCCGTGGCACACTAACCCCCTGCAGGCTGTGTTCACGCCGCCAACCCCAGTCCTCTCCCTGTGCTCCGAATGAAGCCCGAACCTCAGCTCCCAGCCCCGCTCACAGCTCCCTCCCGCTGGTGCAGGACCTGTCCCTATCCTTTTGTCTCTGTTTATTTTTTTCTTTTGCCCTACCCAGGTACGTGGGGGGTTTCTTGCCTTTGGGGAGGTCTGAGGTCTTCTGCCAGCGTTCAGAAGGTGTTCTGTAGGAGTTGTTCCACGTGTAGATGTGTGTACTTCTATTTTTAAAAATTAACAACATCGATTGAAAGCCAGTATTGTGATAAATATTTTGTGAGGATTACCCTCATTTTAAAGATAAGAAAACTGAAGCTTATGCAGTGACTATAATTGAAGAGGTTAATGTTAATACTACTTCTATGTTAATTAAAACAGAAACACCTGTTAATCTATCACAGTTGAATTAATGAGTCTAGCGTATTTCTTCTATTTGTGTTGAGAATTACATGTAAAACTATATGGGGCAACAGTAATACTAAAACATCGCATTGCTTATCAGTCTTCAGTTAATTCCATTGTATCAATACTATTTATAGTGTGATGTTGACCATTATAGTTACAATATATCTATTATGACATCCAATTACAAAACATTAGTAAAATCAAAAACTTCCCCCAGATATGTGCGTTTAAAAAGGTGATTATCTGTTTCTTCATATATCAACATAGTAAGGAAGCATGAGTCAGGCTAGGCTCAAAGGAGAACACAGGGATTGTATAAAACAGATCTTACCGGCACGCCTAAGCTCATATTCCCAGTTGGGGCCTCATAAATTATGCCAAGCACACCACCTGGTTTGGAAAAATGAAGTATATGTTCCTTAACCTGTTCTTCAAAGATCTCTAAAGACAAATAAGTCAAGGCTTGAGGTGGCAGGGGTAAACTCAGCTCCAGTGACATTCTCTACCTCCCCCCAATCCAGCGCCCCACCCCACCCTACCAGTGGAGAATTGTGTTTAAAGCACAAACTTCAGTATCACAGAGACCTGGGTTCAAGTCTTGGCTTTACCAACCCGAAGTTTCCTCACCTATAATATGGTGGTAATAATATTGCCTATTTCAAAGGGCTTTTGTGGAGATAGAATGAGGTCATGCCTATAAGGCTTTTAGCTGAGTGTTTTGTATTTGGTAAAGTTTGTTGTTGTTATTGCCTGAGATTAGAAAACAACATTTTGGCTATGGACTTGAGACTACAGGGAATTTCAGGTTCATCTTCATGTGGTGCTTTTAGTTTAGAAAACTCTGCAGTCAGGTCAAACTGGTGTGATGGTGGCAGAAAAGAATAATGATGTGTGATTCTCAGGGTGCCCTACATGTCCAGGGCAGGGAGGATCGAGGGCTAGAGGTTATGGATGTCAGGCAGGACGGGCCTTCAGTGTATAGTCACTAATCCTGATTATTGGTCAGAGTTCTTTGGACATTCTGCTAATTTTTGATGGCATATCTAGGATTTCAGACTCCTGTTAACTCTGGAACTACTTATAGCCCACAAGTTCAGTCATATGAGTGCTTTAGAGGAAAAAAAAAATAGTTTGGGGAGCTTTTACCCACCTGTCTCACCTGACATGACTGAAAGCACCTCTATACCCCCAACAGGTGTTTTTCTGACCCCACACTGATGTGCAGGGTTAGGTGGCTCTAAATAATCTGTCCATGGTAGCTCTATGCCAGAGAGCAAAGGAATTTGTTTGATCAGCTTTTCTCTCAGCTCCACTTTCCCTCACAAGCTGAAATGCAGACCCAAGCTCTGATAAGTTTGCTTTCCCTTTTCTTTATTCCAAAACTGTGTTGTAAAAATATGTTCACTATGAATTTTCTCCATCCGTATTTCCTTTTTAATCATGCTAACATTTTTTCATAGTACCCAATTTTTCCATTTCTAAATTACTGATTAAATATTAAGAAAAAAATCTTTGCAACATGGACATAGCTATCAACTAAGGCAGAAGACCCAATTTGTTTTGACTTTTCTTTTTATAATACTCATTCTAGTATCCTGGAATAACATTTTGAAAAGAATTATGAAAATGTATATTTAATTTTTTTAAATGGTAGTTAAGATGAATTCATGTCTTGAAAACTGTTTTTATAGTTTTCACATTGCTATAATTGGTTTCTCTCCCTCCCAAATTTTCTTTTCTGATGAATTCAGGATTATTTCTGTCTCAGTTTGTTTTATAAAGAAACAAGCAGTTTAATGATTGCTTTATATATTTTTTTTTTAAATTAATTAATTAATTAATTTACTTTTGGCTGCGTTGGGTCCTCGTTTCTGTGCGAGGGCTTTCTCCAGTTGCGGTGAGCGGGGGCCACTCTTCATCGTGGTGCGCGGGCCTCTGACTATCGCGGCCTCTTGTTGCGGAACACAGGCTCCAGACGCGCAGGCTCAGTAGTTGTGGCTCACGGGTCCATCCGCTCCGCGGCACGTGGGATCTTCCCAGACCAGGGCTTGAACCCATGTCCCTTGCATCGGCAGGCAGATTCTCAACCACTGCACCACCAGTGAAGCCCCTGATTGCTTTTTATTTTAACTAAAGGACACCCCCAGCGTAAAAGTTGAATGGATGATACATGAATATTTAGTGAATTGGACTTCTGTCATGAATCATTTGATGATGATTGAATGCCCCAATTTTACTGAATTTTCAACAGGTTCTTAGTGATCACAATTTAGAGATATCACAACTACAAGAATCAATAAGACATTGGGAACAACAGGTTGAAGACATGAAGAAATCCTGTAAGATCCTGGAGGATAAAATGTAAGTATAATACTTTATCTTTACAGAAGCACTTCTAGATGTTATGTTCCTTTCATTAAAAAAAAAATTATTTAATAGTAGATGAAAATTATTCTCTTATTTTACTAAAAGTTGTGTGATTGTCAGCTTTATAGAATCACCTCTTCATTTTGAAATTAAACAGTCTTTCAGATGATCAAGAGAAAAAAATTGAGGATGATGTGGTTAGTTTAGGAAAAGGGAGGGAATTTGGGGTGTGTACTATCCTTATTTCAGTTCCTTACTCCCTACAAATATGCGCCTGGAGGAAGGCACTGCCATAGGGCTACAACTCACCTAACCATGCTGCTACAGTTGTTGTTCTTAGTCAAGGGGGACTTGCAGCACTTATTGAGAAAATACAGGGAGGCCTCAAGGCAAAAACTTTTACCATGGAACTGAAACCAGAAACATGAGGAAATATTCCATCTGTCTCAAGGCCTAGTGTTTGCTTCTTTCTGCGATTCTCTCTTTATCTACATGCTGTGTTCTCTTCCTGGTGAGTCCGTGGCTAAGCATGGCCATTCCAAACCCTCTGAGTTTACCTGTCACAGATCCATCTATCTTTAGAGATTGATCAACAGATTCTCTCCCAGGAGAATTCCCAGATTTCCAATCAAAAGCTGTTTGGCTCAGCTCTGGATAGGAAGGTGGGGTCTTTTAATATAAACATGGCTTCTGGGCTTACCCCCAGGGTTTACTGACAGTTTAAAAGACAAATTATGGTCTGAGCAGATTCCACAAAAGACAAGTAATTCCACATGTGGGATCCTGTTACAATATGGCTCATTTCTACATAGATTTGAATGTATTGGGATTAAAATTATGTCTTCTAAAATAACAACTGCACAGCACAATTCTGCTCTATCATCAGCAGTCCATAAAATATGCAATAATCCTTATACTCAGTACCAGATTTAAAATTGGAAAGCTCAAGTAATACAACAATTAAAAATTAGAATAAAAAATCTTTTTCTTTGAAAGTGATTCGATAATTTTAGTTGATATCTATTTCTTAAAAACTAGGCAAAGAATCATAGTGGAAAATATAGATTAGCTCTTATTTCTAGGAATTATGATTAAAAGCCTTGAAACACTGATAAAGTTTTATTTATAAGCAGACTTCATGTTAGCTAACTGGTTTTAAATGTATGTTCAAGATAAAAATGGGGATTCATTGATCTTTCATTTTGAATGGCTCATCTTTTTTTTTTTCAGTCCCAGCCTTTCAAGGGTTTTCATGTGGAATCTCACTGAGGAAAAGTTCTTTTGATTAATTTGGTGATTGAGGATATAAGTTTCCCCCCCTTTTATTAATAAAACTTTACTTTTTCTTCTTTATAACTTGGCAAATTAAAAGAAAATTCTCTGTATTTTAATTTTCTCACTTAGTTCCTTTTCTCTATCTTTGGAGGTAGGGAGAGGCAGCTCAGTTCTTGTTTGGTGGATTTGAAGAATCAAACAGTGTTGTTTTATAATATTCTATAAGATTCTTTAAGAATAAATTATACAAGAAACTAAATAATTTATATAACTCATCTTCCTATTAATCTATTAGTCTTAATTTCCCCCATCCCACCCACCATGAAATCGTTAACTTGCAAGCTCATTATCTATTTTGAGGTCAAAATATTGAGGGAAAGCAAAAATTACTCAACTCCAAGTTTAAATTCTATATGTGGACAGTTAAGGGTACCTCAAATTCTTCACAGATCCACAGGAGGCATTGCTAGTTTAATCCTTCTTCTTTGCTATTATTGATATCCAGCGTGATGTATTTGCATAATAAAGGCAAATCAGTGCCTATCTTTCTAAATTGCTATGACTTTTTTCGTCATTCAGCTGGTTATCAACACGTGGGAAGTGGGGAATTGGAAGTTAAATATTGTATATAAATGACATCCAATTTGTGACCCAAAGTATATACTTGCCATTACAGTGCAAGAGGCTATAAAAATTATAGATGCTTTTTAAAAAGGACTGACATGGTTTCAAAATTGTCAAGGTTACCAAAGATTTTCATCCTGCCAAATTTTAGTAATTTGATCTATTCCTCAAAGTTTTTAAATTCTTTATAGAATTTGACACAGATGTTCACTTCCATCTTCTTGATATACTTTCTTCACTTGGCTTCCCAAACATCACATTCTCTTATTTCATTTACTACACTGCTTCTTCTCAGGACCCTTTACTTGTTCCAGTTCTTCTTTTTGTCTCTAAATTTTGGAGTTCTCAGCCCTTCACTGTTCTCTGTTCTCTACTCATACTCTCCATATGTGATTTCATTCAGTCTCATACTTTCTGTACCCCAGTGACTTCCATATCTATATATCCAGCCCTGACCTCTAACTGCATATAGTCTACAGCTTATTTGACCTTTCCACTTGGAGGATATCTCAAATATACATGTCCTAAACAGAATTCTTAATTTCCCATCTCCTTGAAATAGCTCTTTCTTTAGTCTTCCATATCACTATTTACCTAGTTACTCCAGCCAAAAAACTAGGAGTCATCCACCATTCCTGTTTTCCTTACTACCTAACCCTAACCCAGCTAACCAACTAACCTAACCCTAACCCAACTCTAACTCCAGCCAAATCCAAAGCATGCCTTGTTGCCTTCATCTTTAAAATATATCCTGAGTCCAGCTGTTTCTCACCAGCTTCACCACTACAACCTTAATCTGAGCCACCATTATCTCTTCTGGACCACTGCCATAGACTTCTACATAGTCTATCTTCCTATACTATTGTCTTTCTCTACTAAGTAGCCAGAGTCATTTTTACAAGATGTGAATCAGTTCATGTCACTCCTTTCCTTAAAAAATCCTCCCCTGGTTCCCTTCAAAATAAAATCTGAACTTCTGCCTTGTCCTCAAGACCCTATATGATCTGGGCTGTGTCTAACTCTCCAGTCTTTTCACACTCCTGTCTTCATCAAATATTCAATACACCAAGCTTGTTCCTATCTCAGGATATTATCACCTACTGTTCCTTCTATATGAAAAGCTGTTCCTTAAGATCTTCAAATATCTGGCTCCTTCTCATCCATCAGGTCTTTCACAAGTTATCCCAAGAGGTGTTCCCTAATCACCTGTCTATAGTACCATCCTCACTCTCAGGATTTCCCTATCCTTTACCCTACTTTGTGATCTTTGGAGCATTTAACACTATCTGAAATATATGTATATTTTTTGATAACTTTCTTATATTCTGTCTACTCCACTAGAGTGTAATTTCCATGAGGGTAGAGACTTTGTGCTGTATCTCCCAGAGTGTAGGTGTTCAAAAATTGCTTCTTACATTAATATATAAATAAATGAAATATTAATCCATCAATCCAAAAGAGTAAAAATTTTGTTTATTTTAATGAATTGTAAATAAATATATTGTATAGGGAGATGGAGACTGGAAGTTTCTGATGTCATAAGTAAATGTGGCTTTGCTGGAAAACATGTCCTAATAGGAATTTATTTGGCTTCCTTTGTTCATAGGCTTTTCTTTAGGAATAACAAGGAAAAACTGGATGATGCATCTAATTTTGAAAAAAATGAATTATTGCTGAAGATAAAACAGGTAGGAAGACAGAAATGATGGCTTTAAGATTATAATTAATTTTTAGTTAACATTTTAAGTATATGTGAAAAATGTGAAATTTTCCAAAAGTAGCATTTTCATTAACTAATAATAATCATGATCATTCACAGTAATTGATTTAAAGATTTGATCAGAAAACTGGAAGAGAATAGTGAAAATCACCTAAGCTGAGCAGAAAAAAGAATTTTTAAAAAATGAGGATAGTTTAAGAGACCTCTGGGACAACATCAGTGTATTAATATTCACATTATAGGGGTCCCAGAAAGAAGAGAGAGAGAAAGGGGCAGAGAACATAATTGAAGAAATAGTAGCTGAAAACTTCCCTAACCTGAGAAAGAAAACAGATATCTAAGTCCAAGAAGCATAGAGATTCCCAAACAAGATGAACCCAAAGAGGACCACACCAAGACACATTGTAATTAAAATGGAAAAAATTAAAGATAAAGAATCTTAAAAGCAGCAAAGGAAAGGTGACTGGCTGTGTACAAGGGAACTCCAATAAAACTATCAGCTGACTTTTTAGCAGAAACTTTTTAGGTCAGAAAAAAGTGGCATGATATATTTAAAGTGATGAAAAGAAAAAAACCTACAACCAATACTCTACCTGGCAAGGCTATCATTCAGATATCAATGAGAGATAAAGAGTTTTACAGACAAGCAAAAGCTAAAAGAATTCAGTAGTACTAAACCTACTTTACAAGAAACATAAAAGGGACTTCTCTAAATGGAAAAGAAAAGACCACAACTAGAAATATGAAAATTATGAAAGGAAAAATCTCATTGGTAAAGGCAAACATAGAGTAAAGGTCAACCACTTATAAAAGCTAGTGGGAATGTCAAAAGACAAAAGTAGTAAAATCATCTATATCCACAATAAGTAGTTAAGGGATACAAAAAACAAAAAGATGGACAATGTGATATCAAAAACATTAAATGTGGTGGGGGTGCATAAAAATGCAGGGTTGTTAGAATGTGTTCAAACTTAAGATAACCAACTTAATCACATATATATAAAAGTTGTTATATATATACTTCATGGTAACTACAGACCAAAAATTTATAATAGATGCACACAAATAAGAGAGAAATGAATCCAAACATAACAGTAAAGATAGTAATCAAATCACAAAGGAAGAGAATAAAAGAAGAAGAAATGAACAAAAAAACTACCAAAACAACCAGAAAACAGCCAACAAAATGTTAATAAGTACATATCTATTAATAATTGCTTTAAATGTAAATGGACTAAATACTCCAATCAAAAGACATAGAGTGGCTGACAGATTTAAAAAAAGAAAAACTCTCTATATTTGCTGTCTATAAGGGACTAGCTTCAGATCTAAGACACACACAGACTGAAAGGGCATGAAACAGGTGTTCAGTGCAAATGGAAACAAAAAGAAAGCTGGGATAGCAATGCTTATATCAGACAAATAGACTTTAGAGCAAAGACTGTAACGAGAGACAAAGAAGGATATTATAGACTGAGAAATGGATCAATCCAACAAGAAATAACAATTTTAAACGTATATGCACCCAACATAGAAGCACCTAAATACATAAAGCAAATATTAACAAATATAAAGGGTGAAATTGACGGTAACATAATAATAGGGGATTTTAACACCTCACATCAATGGACAGATCATCCAGACAGAATATCAATAAGGAAACAATGGCTTTAAGTGACACATTAGACCAATGGAATCAACAGATATATATAGAGAGAACGTTCCTTCCGAAAGCAGCAGAATACACATTATTTTCAAGTGCACATGGAACATTCTCTAAGGTAGATCATATGCTAGGACACAAACAAGAGTCTACAAGTTTAAGAAATTGAAATCATATCAAGCATCTTTTCTGACCACAGTGTATAAGACTAGAAATCAACTACCGAAACCAAACCAAAACAAAACCCTGCAAAAAACACAAACACATGGAAGCTAAACAATATGCTACTAAACAACCAATGGGTCACTGAAGAAATCAGAGAGGAAATTTAAAAATACCTGGAGACAAATGAAAATGGAAACACAATGATTCAAAATATATGGGACACAGCAAAAACAGTTCTAAGAGGGAAGTTTATAGTGATACAGGCCTACTTCAGAAAGAAGGAAGATCTCAAACAAACAACCTAACCTTACATCTAAAGGAACTAGAAAAATAAGAACAAACAAAACAAAGTAAGAGGAAAAAAATAATAAGGACCAGAGCAGAAATAAATGAAATAGAGACTTAAAAATAAAACAATAGAAAAGATCAATGAAACTAAGAGATTGTTCTTTGAAAAGATAAGCAAAATTGATAAACTTTTATTTAGACTAATCAAGAAGAAAAGAGAGAGGGCCCAAATCAATAAAATCACAAGTGAAGTTCCAACCTACACCACAGGAATACAAAGGATCATAAGAGATTACTACAAACAATAATATGTCAATAAAATGGAAAACCTAGAAGTGAATAAATTCCTAGAAATGTACAATTTCCCAAGACTGAATCAGGAAGAAATATAAAATATGAACAGACCAATTACCAGTAATGAAAATGAATCAGAAAAAAAAAAACTTTCAATGAAGAAAGTCCAGGATTGGACAGGTTCACAGGTAAATTCTACCAAACATTTAAAGAAGAGTTAATGCTTATCCTTCTTAAACTCTTCCCCCAAAATTTAAGAACCCGTTTTATGAGTCCAGCATCACCCTGATACCAAAACCGGACAAAGACACCACAAAAAAGAGAATATTACAGGCCAAAATTACTGATGAGCATAGTTGCAAAAATCCTCAACAAATATTAACACACTGGGGCTTCCCTGGTGACAGAGTGGTTGAGAGTCTGCCTGCCGATGCAGGGGGCAGGGGTTCATGCCCTGGTCCGGGAGGATCCAACGTGCCGCGGAGCAGCTGGGCACATGCGCCATGGCCACTGAGCCTGCACATCTGGAGCCTGTGCTTCGTAACGGGAGAGGCCACCACAGTGAGAGGCCCACATACTGCAAAAATATATATATATATATATTAGCACACTGAATTCAATAATACATTAACAGGATCATATACTATGCTCAAGCAAGATTTATCCCAGGGATGCAAGGATAGTTCAGTATCTGCAAATCAATCAATGTGATATACCACTTTAATAAATTGAAAATAAAAATCATATGATTGGGACTTCCCGGGTGGTGCAGTGGTTAAGAATCCGCCTGCCAGTGCAGGGGACATGGGTGCAAGGCCTGGTCTGGGAAAATCCCACATGCCACAGAGCAACTAAGCCAATGTGCCACAATTACTGAGCCTGTGCTCTAGAGCCTGCGAGCCACAACTACTGAGGCCATGTGCCACAACTACTGAAGCCTGAGCGCCTAGAGCCTGTGCTCCACAACAAGAGAAGCCAGTGCAATGAGAAGCCTGTGCACTGCAATGAAGAGTAGCCCCCGCTCACCACAACTAGAGAGAGCCCACACACAGCAACAAAGACCCAGTGCAGCCAAAAATAAATAAATAAACAATAAATAAATAAAAATTTTTAAAAATATGATTATTTTGATAGATCAGAAAAAGCTTTTGACAAAATTCAGCACCCATTTATGAAAAAAAACTCAATAAAGTGGGTGTAGAGGGAACATACCTCAACATAATAGAGGCCATATACAACAAGCTTATAGCTAAAATCATACTCAAAGGTCAAAAGTTGAAAGTATTTCTTCTACAATCAAGAACAAGATAAGGCTGCCCACTGTCACCCCTTTTATTCAACATAGTATTAGAAATCCTAGCCACAGTCTTTTTCAGACAAGAAAAAGAATCCAAGTGGAAAAGGAAGAAGTAAAACTGTCAGTGTTTACAGATGACATGATACTATACATAGAAAATCCCAAAGCCACCACCAAAACAAAAAACCACTAGAGGTCATCAGTGAATTCATTAAAGTTGCAGGATACAAAATTAATATACAGAAATCTGTTGCATTTCTATACACTAATGACAAACTATCAGAAAGAGGAATTAAGGAAACAATTCCATTTATAATTGATTCAAAAGAATAAAATATCTAAGAATAAATCTAAGGAGGTAAAAGACCTGTACTTGGAAAACTATAAGACAGTAATGAAAAAATTGAATATGACACAAATGGAAAGATATATATTTTACCATTGGGAGAATTAAAATTGTTAAAATAACCATATTCCCCAAGACAATCTACAGATTCAATCCAATCCCTATTAAAATTCCAGTGACATTTTTCACAAAATTAGAACAAATAATTCTAAAATTTTTACCAAAACACAAAATACCCTGAATAGCCAAAACAATCTTGAGGAAGAAGAACAAAGCTGGAGGTATTACACTTTCTGATTTCAAACTATACTACAAAGCTACAGTAATGAAAATGGTATGGTACTGGCACAGAAACAGACACATAGATCATGGAACAGAATAGAGAGCACAGAACTAAATCTGCATATATAGTTTATTAATCTATGACAAAGAAGGCAAGAATATACAATGGGGAAAAGATAGCCTTTCTAATAAATAATGTTGGGAAAACTGCATAGCTACATGCAAAAGAATCAGATTGGACTACTTCCTCACATCATATACAAAAATCAACTCAAAATGGGTTAAAGACTTAGATGTAAAACCTGAAATCATAAAACTCATAGAAGAAAACATAGGCAGTACACTCTTTGACAACAGTCTTAGTGATTTTTATTGGGTATGTCTCCTCAGGCAATAGAAACAAAAGCAAAAATAAACAAATGGGACTACATCAAACTAAAAGGCTTTTGCACAGCAAAGAAAAGTATTAACAAAACGAAAAGACAGCCTACTGAATGGGAGAAAATATTGGCAAACAATATATCTGACATGGGGTTAATATTCAAAATATGCAAAGAACTCATACAACTCAACATCTAAAAAACAACCTGATTAAACAATGAGCAGAGGATCTGAATACACATATTTCCAAAGACATACAGATGGCAAACAAGCACATGAAAAGATTCTCAGCATCACCAATCATCAAGGAAATGCAAATCAAATCCACAATGAGATATCACCTCACACCTGTCAGAATGGCTATCGTCAAAAATACCACAAATAAGTGTTGGATAAAAACTGAACTCTTCCTGACATCCAGTCTTAATTCTCATGAGTTATAGGAGGCAAGTTCAACAATGACACAAAATTCTATTCTAACTTTAACTTTTATTATGAAATATTACACATGTACAGAACAGAATATTTACTGTAAGTGTACAGTCTTCATGTACATATCTATCTTTTGATAAATGTAGTTTATTAATTTTAATGAAGTATAGTTTACCAATCTTTTCCTTTTTGGCTTATGCTTTTCATGTCCTATGTCTTGAGGATATTCTCCTACGTGATCTTGTAGAAGCTTTAGTGTTTGCTTTTTCACGTTAAGTACTGCGAGCTGTCTGGAATGTGTGTGTGTGTGTGTGTGTGTGTGTGTGTGTGTGTGTGTTCTGTGAAATGGTAGTCCAGAGTCATACTTTCACATAAGGTTGTCCAATTAACTAGCACTGTTAAATGAAAAGATAGTACTTTCCTCCACTATATTTCAGTGGCACTTTTGTCATAAATCAACTGTGGATCATAAATATATTATAAATATATGTGTGAATCTGTAGCATCTATTTTATTCATTTGGACTTAATCTCTTCTCACATTAAAACCATGCACTCTTAATTAGTAGCTTTAAAATAAGCCTTTATAGTTAGTAGTAAAAATCCTTTAACTTTGTTCTTCTACAAGATTGCTTCCAATATTCTTGGCCCTTTGAATTTCAGTCTGTCAAGTCCTGCCCAAAAGCCTGTTTGGATTTTGATTGGGGTTGAATTAAATCTATAGATCAATTTGGGGAGGATTTTATGTTTTAACAATATTGAAGTTTCCAATCCATGAACACAGCATGTCTTTCATTTGTCTTAGGTCTTTTTTGTTCCCTTTGACCTAGTTATTCAATTTCACTATGATATGTCCAAGTTTTTCTTTTTATTTATCCTGCTTGGGATTTATTGGGCATCTTAAATCTGTGAGTTGCTGTATTTTGTAAGTTCTGCAAAATTCTTAGCCATTATCTGTTCACATATTTCTTTTGTCCCATGCTTTTTCCTGTTTTTCTGAGACTCCACTTATATGAACACACTTATGTGTACTAATAAAATATCCTGTCTGTATCTTACTCGCTCTTCTCTATTTTCTACTTTTTGTCTACCCCTGCTGCATTCTGGGCAGAATGGTCTTATTTCAATTCTTAATTTTGGTTGTTGTATTTTTCAACTGGTAATTTTCAAATCTGCTTTGTTGCTCTTTATTTTTTCCAATTCCTTGCCATATTTTTCAAGCATGTCTAGTATTCTTTGATCAAAATAAATACAGTATTTTTATATTTCAGTGTCTATTTCCAATACCTGGTATTTTTGTAGGACTGGTTCTGTCATCTATTGTTTCTGCCAATTTTTGTTCATGCTGTCTTGCTTCCTTCTGTTGGAAAACTGTACACTGGACATTGTACTTCAAAAAAGGTGTTTGTAGAAACAATTTGAGGTCTAGGATGACAGTGTATTTCTCAGGAACAGATTCATTCACTTCTGTCAGATACCTGGGATGTTAACAGTCCCAAACCTCCTTAATCCACCTTTAGGTTCCTTGGTGATCTAAGTCAGGCTGGACCATAGCTTGTTAGCTTCTAATTCACTCTACTTCAGAGGGTGAAGCTCTCTGGAATCCCAGACTAATGTGGCAGGAGGTTTATAAGGCTGGATAAGCTCTAAGTGTTGACTTTTGTCCCCCTTGTCATGTAAGAGAACCAAATCTCAGATTCCAAGTGGCTTCTTCTATATCAGTAAATGTCCTCAGAGTAAAAGGAGTTTTCAGTGCTAGGTTTACCAGTCTGGATTCTTGCTTTCTTGTAGAATTAGGCTTACTAATTCCTCATTATCTTGTTAGTTCTGCAACACTTTTTTAAAAATAAATTTATTTATTTTATTTATTTATTTTTGGCTACGTTGGGTCTTTGTTGCTATGCGCGGGCTTTCTCTAGTTGTGGCGAGTGGGGGCTACTCTTCATTGTGGTGTGCAGGCTTCTCATTGCAGTGGCTTCTCTTGTTGCGGAGCACGGGCTTTAGGCACACAGGCTTCAGTAGTTGTGGAAGGTGGGCTCAGTGGTTGTGGCTCGTGGGCTCTAGAGTGCAGGCTCAGTAGTTGTGGCGCAAGGGCTTGGTTGCTCTGCGGCGTGTGGGATCTTCCCGGACCAGGGCTCAAACCCATGTTCCCTGCATTGGCAGGCGGATTCTTAACCATTGCACCACCAGGGAAGCCCCTCTGCAACACTTTTAAGAACTCTTTTCATCCATCTATTTTAGTGATCCTTAGCCCACCATTCCTACCTAACCTAATTTTCTTACCTCATTTGAAGCAATTCAGTAGAGACATCCAAGCACAAAGTTCTCACCTCATTCAGAGCACTAATGGGTACTATCTTTTGTCCTTGAATAGAAATATTTAACAAAAGTTAAACATGATATCCAGTCAAAGAGGTTTTGATCAAGAGTTCCTATGGATGTTACATTTTCTTTTCCCTGGTGTAGTTTATCTTCTGGGAAAAGGACACACAGATCTTGTTGAATGATCCCAGTTTATTAATCCCAATTCTTATTTTAATATAAATTATTACTTTATGGTTTACTACTTTACTATGATTTATTACTTTACTTTATGGCATCAGTGTTTACTACCTTTCTACACATTTGTCATAATTTATAGAAGAGGCCCCAAAATGTACAGTTACATATTTGATATAGAATTAGATCACTCAACATTTAAGGCATAGTAATTGTATGTTAAATAATATACCCAGTGCTCTAGAGAGTTGCCCACCAAAAGAGCCGTGAAACAAATCCTCTACTTCAATTTCTTTTTTTTCTAGATGGCTGAAAAGCTACACAAATGTCATTTCGAGAACAAAGATCTACAAGAGAAACTGCATACTGTTTCGAGACAATATAAGATTGTCCTAAATGAGGAGGATAAAGTTTGTATGCAGAAACAGATAATTTATTCTGAGTATGTTTCTATCCATAATCCATACATGACTCAACATGCTTTAGTTTAGTTTACTTCTCCACTTAAGCTTATCCTAGTTTAAAATCTATTGATAACAATGAAGTGTTCTTTACCCAATTGTAAATACACTCCTAATGTGCCTCTATATATACTGAATAATGCTTTCCTCATATGGGTCAGGTCAAATCCATAAATGCCAAATCTATTATTTTTACTTCTAAATCAGATTCTTGAAAGAATAATCATGCTTTTACCCCATGAGACTGCCTAGAGAAACTGTGAGATCTACCTTCATCAGAAACTGGCTTTGCACCTACATTTCCTTTCTCAGAAAAAGGTTTTGTCATTGACACAATCCCCTAACCCAGAGACTGGGAAATTATTCAAGGAAACCCCTATCTTTTACTAGGACTCCATTCAAGCACCAAGGCTTGTCAATTCCACCTCCCAAATATTTCTCAAAAATATCCTATCCACCTCTCCAACTCCACTCTTTTCACCCCTTTTAGCTTCTTTGGTTTGGCTTGCCTCTCATAAGTTCTTCCCACTTTCTGTTTTACCACTCCTAACTTATCCACCTCCCTCTCACCACAATGATCCTTCTGGAACGTCCCTCTGAGGTCATTCCTTTTTATCAGTCACTGCATTGTTGTCAGCTGGGTACAAATCCCTTTGTCCCACTGAACTATGAACAGATCAGAGCAGTTGCTCTGTCTTACTCAGCACTGTATCTTCAGGATCTTGTCCATTGCTTAGCAGGTAGTGAGCTTTCACCAGTGTTTTCCTAATGAGTATTACAGGATAACATCTTGCAAGTATGAGTTATGTAAGTAGTAATACATTACTACGCTCAAAGTTAAATCACATGGAAGTGTAATTATGGTGTCCAGGCCCACTTATGTGAAGCTGAATTTATGGTCACTGTTGCAGCATTTAGGATGCAGAGAGTTATTGCAATCATTTTGTATCATCCAGTTGAATAGCCTACTAATAGTATTCTTCAGGCAAAAACTTTCCTCAGATCCATACTAAGTTATCAGTTTGAATCACAAAATGTGCTGATGACAAATAATTGTAACAATAAAACATTTACTACTGTTGTTGGTTTTTGTCTTCTTCAGCTTGGGCTACCATAACAAATTACCATAGACCAGGAGGCTTAAACAAGAGAAATTGATTTCTCATAGGTCTGGAGGCTGGACACCTGAGATCAAGGTGCCAGCATGGTCAGGTTCTGGTGAGAGCTCTCTTCCTGACTTGCAGATGGCCAACCACCTTCTTGCTATGTCCTCACAGAAGGGAAAGAGAGAGAGAGAGAGAGAGAGCGAGAGAGAGAGAGCTGTCTGGTGTCTCTGCTTATGAGGGCACTAATCTCACCATGAGGACTCCATCCTCATGACCTCATATAAATCTAATCACCTCCCAAAGGCCCCATCTTCAAATACTATCTCACTGGGGCCTAGGGCTTCAGCATATGAATTTGTGGGGGGACACAATTCAGTCCGTAGCAGTTTTGAAGAAGATGAGACACTTAGATAAAGTACTTCCTGTTACAGGCACATTCCTATCAATGTCTAGAGATTTGAACAAAATCATAAACTTCCCATTATTCTCTCTGTAAGTTAGAGATGAAAAATAACCACTCTTTACCAAATGCCTCGTGAGTGCCACCCACTGGCGTTGTCACTTCACATCTCGTTTAATCCTTAAAACCAGTGAGATAGGTATTGTGATCCCCACTTTATGGATGGGGAAACTGAGGCTTATCCACAGGTGAAGTCTCTTTTCAAGGTCACACTACTAGGAAGAGGTAGACCACTATCCAAAGTCGGTCTGATTGATTCCTTCACCTTTTACAAAATAACATAACAGAACTGATAAATTCATTAAAAGAGACACACCCACTCAGCATGATAAAATACTATAGAATTGTTCTTGTACTTTTATGGTTACTATTGCAGTTAATGTTCCTTTCATGGCTTAGAGGTTTTCATAAATTTAGCCACCACTAGCAAAAAGACTTTGTTTCTATTTTTACTAATTTATTTGATAAACAGTTCATGAACTAAACTTTCCAAACTACTTTATAAATTCTTGTTTGTGGTTGCATATTTTCTTATGCTGAGGAGTTAAAAATGATTATTTCAACCTTAAATATATGATTACTCTGTTTTTTCATGGTAGAAATCAGAAACAACTGGCATTTATATCTCAGAAAGAAAACGTCCTATCAAAAAGAAAAGTAGACATCAAAAATATGGAAGAAGGACTTATCAGACTCAATGAGCTTCATCAGTATGTTTGTTGCCTTTGAAAATTTTAATCTTCATTCCTCTACATTTATCTTTTTAATAAATGGTAGCAACAAATCTATGCCAATTTCTAATATACTATAGAAAAGGAGGTTCATAATTGACTCTCTCTCTTTTACAGTCCAGAAAAGTCATCACCATCGAATCTTTCACTGAAAGGAGAGACAGGCACTGAGTTGTACATAAGCTGTGTTTAATACCTCCGTTACAGCCTTCACATTCCCCTCCATCCCAGATTCACAAGCAAATCTTCCATCCTTAGTTACCACTTATCCCTAATTCAAGAATATTTATTGGCTTTCTAAATTATACATGGCAGCAAATCAGAACTCAGTCTAGCACCCAGAGTTCCTCACCAATTTGTTGACCTTAACCCTTCCTATGTCACAGTGTTATTTCCCTTCATGTCCTCTGTATGCAGCAAGTTTGCCTTAGTCACAAGAGTCCTGATTTGCTGCTCCTTTCCTCTGTTTCTTTGCATATGATGATGTCCTTTCCTTGGTGAGATTGCACCTCCATTCTGGCAATCCATGTTCCTCCCTCTATTAAACATTATCCTCTAATAACCTTTCCTCAACTGCCTCGCCAAAATCCGTTCTTCCCTATCCTTGGCTTCAATACTTGCAAAATCAGTTTACACTTGCAAAAATTGTAATTGTCTTTCCATTAGTCTGCCAATAAAATCTGTTGTTTCACAAGGTTTGTTTTGTCTCCCAATTAGATGGTAGCCTTATTGGGCATGTGAATTATACATACAGTCTACTATACATTTTAACAGCTCCCACAAATGCAAAATCCAATATATTTTTCTTGTTTTTAGAACAACAAAGGAAGTATATCGGAAACAAATAAAAGCCCTGAACGATAACCTGGAAAGAAAAAATCAGAGATGGTAAAAAAAGAAAATTCATTTATATTATAAGTAGTATATGTTATCTTTTTAAAATTTAATTTTATTTATTTATATTTTTATACAGCAGGTCCTTATTAGTTATGTATTTTATACATATTACTGTATTTATTTCAATCCCAATCTCCTAATTCATCCCACCCCCTGCACGCCCCCTCAGCTTTCCCCCCTTGGTGTCCATACGTTTATTCTTTATGTTTGTGTCTCACTTCTGCCTTGCAAACCAGTTCATCTGTACCGTTTTTCTAGATTTCACATATATATGTTAATATTCAATATTTGTTTTTCTCTTTCTGACTTACTTCACTCTGTATGACAGTCTCTAGGTCCATCCACATCTCTACAAATGACCCAGTTTCGTTCCTTATTATGACTAAGTAATATTCCATTGTGTATATGTTCCATATCTTCTTTATCCATTTGTCTGTCCATTGTACATATGTACCACATCTTCTTTATCCATTCGTCTGTTGATGGGCATTTAGGTTGCTTCCATGACCTGGCTATTGTAAATAGTGCTTCAATGAACATTGGGGTGCATGTGTCTTTTTGAATTATGGTTTTCTGTCGGTATATGCCCAGTAGTGGGATTGCTGGGTCATATGGTAATTCTATTTTCAGTTTTTTAAGGAACCTCCATACTGTTCTCCATAGTGGCTGTATCAATTTGCATTCCCACCAACAGACCAAGAGGGTTCCCTTCTCTCCACACCCTCTCCAGCATTTGTTGTTTGTAGATTTTCTGATGATGCCCATTCTAACTGGTGTGAGGTGATACCTCATTGTAGTTTTGATTTGCATTTCTCTAATAATTAGTGATGTTGAGCAGCTTTTCATGTGCTTCTTGGCCATCTGTATGTCTTCTTTGGAGAAATGTCTATTTAGGTCTTCTGCCCATTTTTGGATTGGGTTGTTTGTTTCTTTAATATTGAGCTGCATGAGCTGTTTATATATTTTGGAGATTAATCTTTTGTCCATTGATTCATTTGCAAATATTTTCTCCCATTCTGAGAGTTGCCTTCTTGTCTTGTTTATAGTTTCCTTTGCTGTGCAAAAGCTTTGAAGTTTCATTAGGTCCCATTTGTTTATTTTTGGTTTTATTTCCATTACTCTAGGAGGTGGATCAAAAAAGATCTTGCTGTGATTTATGTCAAAGAGTGTTCTTCCTGGGGCTTCCCTGGTGGCGCAGTGGTTGAGAGTCTGCCTGCCGATGCAGGGGACACGGGTTCGTGCCCTGGTCCGGGAAGATCCCACATGCTGCGGAGCGGCCGTGAGGCATGGCCGCTGAGCCTGCGCGCCTGGAGCCCGTGCTCTACAATGGCCGCAACAGTGAGAGGCCCGTGTACTGTGAAAAAAAAAAAGAGTGTTCTTCCTGTTTTCCTCTACGAATTTTATAGTGTCCGGTCTTCCATTTAGGTCTTTAAGCCATTTTGAGTTTATTATTGTGTATGGTGTTAGGGAGTGTTATAATTTCATTCTTTCACATGTAGCTGTCCAGTTTTCCCAGCACCACTTATTTAAGAGACTGTCTTTTCTCCATTGTATATCCTTGCCTCCTTTGTCATAGATTAGCTGACCAGGTATTTGGGTTTATCTCTGGGTTTTCTATCCTGTTCCATTGATCTGTATTTCTGTTTTTGTGCCAGTACAATATTGTCTTGATTACTGTAGCTTTGTAGTATAGTCTGAAGACAAGGAGTCTGGTTCCTCCAGCTCCGTTTTTTTTCCCTCAGGATCGCTTTGGCTATTCAGGGCCTTTTGTGTCGCCATACAAATTTTAAGATTTTTTGTTCTAGTTCTGTAAAAAAAATGCCATTGCTAGTTTGCTAGGGATTGCATTGAATCTGTAGATTGCTTTGGGTAGTATAGTCATTTTCACAATATTGATTCTTCCAATCCAAGAGCATGGTATATCTCTCCATCTGTTTGTGTCATCTTTGATTTCTTTCATCAGTATCTTATAGTTTTCTGAGTACAGGTATTTTACTTCCTTAGGTAGGTTCATTCCTAAGTATTTTATTCTTTTTGTTGCAATGGTGAATGGTATTGTTTCCTTACTTTCTCTTTCTGATACCTTGTTGTTAGCATATAGGAATGCAAGAGATTTCTGTGCATTAATTCTGTGTCCTGCAACTTTACCAAATCCATTGATTAGCTCTAGTAGTTTTCTTGTGACATCTTTAGGATTCTCTATGTATAGTACCATGGCATCTGCAAACAGTGACAATTTTACTTCTTCTTTTCCAATTTGTATTCCTTTTATTTCTTTTTCTTCTCTGATTGCTGTGGCTAGGACTTCCAAAACTATGTTGAATAATAGTGATGAGAGTGGACATCCTTGTCTTGTCCCTGATCATAGAGGAAATGCTTTCAGTTTTTCACCATTGAGAATGATGTTTGCTGTGGGTTTGTTGTATATGGCCTTTATTATGTTGAGGTAGGTTCCCTCTATGCCCACTTTCTGGGGAGTTCTTATCACAAATGGGTGATGCATTTTGTCAAAAGCTTTTTCTGCATCTTTTGAGATGGTCATATGGTTTTTCTTCAGTTTGCTAATATGGTGTATCACATTGATTGATTTGCCTATATTGAAGAATCCTTGCATCCCTGGGATAATTCCCACTTGATCATGGTGTATGATCCTTTTAATGTGTTGTTGGATTCTGTTTGCTAGTATTTTCTTGAGGATTTTTGCATCTATATTCATCAGTGATATTGGTCTGTAATTTTCTTTTTTTGTAGTATCTTTGTCTGGTTTTGGTATCAGGGTGATAATGGCCTCGTAGAATTAATTTGGGAGTGTTCCTTCCTCTGCAGTTTTTTGGAAGAGTTTGAGACAGGTGGGTGTTAGCTCTTGTCTAAATGCTTTACAGAATTCACCTGTGAAGCCATCTGGTCCTGGGCTTTTGTTTGTTGTAAGATTTAAAATCACAGTTCCAATTTCATTACTTGGTCTGTTCATATTTTCTATCTCTTCCTGGTTCAGTCTTGGAAGGTTATATCTTTATAAGAATTTCTTCCAGGTCATCCATTTTATTGGCATAGAGTTGCTCGTAGTAGTCTCTTAGGATGCTTTGTATTTCTGCGATGTCCATTGTAACTTCTCCTTTTTCATTTCGAATTTTATTGATTTGAGTCCTCTCCTTCTTTTTCTTGATGAGTCTGGCTAAAGGTTTATCAATTTTGTTTATCTTCTCAAAGAACCAGCTTTTAGTTTTATTGATCTTTGCTATTGTTTTCTTTGTCTCTATTTCATTTATTTCTGCTCTGATCTTTATAATTTCTTTCCTTCTACTAACTTTGGGTTTTGTTTGTTCTGCGTTCTTTAGTTCCTTTAGGTGTAAGGTTAGTTTGTTTATTTGAGATGTTTCTTGTTTCTTGAGGTAGGATTGTGTTGCTATAAACTTCCCTCTTAGAACTGCTTTTTCTGCATCCCATAGGTTTTGGATCATTGTGTTTTTGTTGTCATTTATCTCTAGGTATTTTTTATTTCCTCTTTGATTTCTTCAGTGATCCCTTGGTTATTTAGTAACGTATTATTTAGCCTCCATGTGTTTGTGTTCTTTATGTTTTTTTCCCTGTAATTGATTTTAATCTCATAACATTGTGGTCAGAAAAGATGCTTGATATGATTTCAATTTTCTTATATTTACTGAGGCTTGATTTGTGATCCAAGATGTGATCTATCCTGGAGAATGTCCTTTGTGCACTTGAGAAGAAAGTGTAATCTGCTGTTTTTGGATGGAATGTCCTATAAATATCAATGAAATCTCTCTGGTCTATTGTGTCATTTAAAGCTTCTGTTTCCTTATTAGTTTTCTGTCTGGATGATGTGTCCATGTTGTGTCCATTGGTGTAAGTGAGGTGTTAAAGTCCCCCACTATTACTGTGTTATTGTCAATTTCCTCTTTTATAGCTCTTAGCATGGCCTTATGTATTGAGGTGCTTCTATGTTGGTGCATATATATTTATAATTATTATGTTTTCTTGGATGGATCACTTGATCATTATGTAGTGTCCTTCCTTGTCTCTTGTAACATTCTTTATTTTAAAGTCTGTTTTATCTGATATGAGTATTGTTTCTCCAGCTTTCTTTTGATTTCCATTTGCATGGAATATCTTTTTCTATCCCCTCACTTTCAGTCTGTATGTGTCCCAAGGTCTGCAGCGGGCCTCTTGTAGACAGCATATATATGGGTCTTGTTTTTGTGTCCATTCAGCGAGCCTGTGTCTTTTGGTTGGAGCATTTAGTCCATTCACATTTAAGGTAATTATTGATATGTATGTTCCTATTACCATTTTCTTAATTGTTTTGGGTTTATTTTTGTAGGTCTTTTTCTTCTCCCACTTAGAGAAGTTCCTTTAGCATTTGTTGTAGAGCTGGTTTGGTGGTGCTGAATTCTCTTAGCTTTTGCTTGTCTGTAAAGCTTTCGATTTCTCTATTGAATCTGAATGTGATACTTGCCAGGTAGATTAATCTTGGTTGTACGTTCTTCCCTTTCATCACTTTAAGTATATCATGCCACTCCCTTCTGGCTTGTAGAGTTTCTTCTGAGAAATCAGCTGTTAACCTTATGGGACTTCCCTTATATGTTATTTGTCCTTTATCCCTTGTTGCTTTTAATAGTTTTTCTTTGTCTTTAATTTCTGTCAGTTTGATTACTATGTGTCTCAGTGTGTTTCACTTGGGTTTATCCTGCCTGGGACTCTGTGCTTCCTGTACTTGGGTGGCTATTTCCTTTCCCATGTTAGGGAAGTTTTCGACTATAATCTCTTCAAATATTTTCTCAGGTCGTTTCTCTCTCTCTTCTCGTTCTGGGACCCCTGTAATGTGAATGTTGCATTTAATGTTGTCCCAGAGGCCTCTTAGGCTGTCTTTATTTCTTTTCATTCTTTTTTGTCTATTCTGTTCCGTGGCAGTGAATTCCACCATTCTGTCGTCCAGGTCACTTATCTGTTCTTCTGCCTCAGTTATTCTGCTATTGATTCCTTTTAGTGTATTTTTCATTTCAGTTATTGTATTGTTCATCTCTGTTTGTTTGTTCTTTAATTCTTCTAGGTGTTTTTTGTTTAATTCTTCTAAGTCTTTGTTAAACATTTCTTGCATCTTCTTGATCTTTGCCTCCATTCTTTTTCCAAGGTTCTGGATCATCTTCACTATCATTATTCTGAATTCTTTTTTTGGAAGGTTGCGTATCTCCACTTTGTTTAGTTGTTTTTCTGGGGTTTTATCTTGTTCCTTCATCTGGTGCATAGTCCTCTGCCTTTTCTTTTTTTTTTTTTTTTTGCGGTATGTGGGCCTCTCACTGTTGTGGCCTCTCCCGTTGCGGAGCACAGGCTCTGGATGCGCAGGCTCAGTGGCCATGGCTCACGGACCCAGCCGTTCCGCAGCATGTGGGATCCTCCCAGACCGGGGCACGAACCCATGTCCCCTGCATCGGCAGGTGGACTCTCAACCACTGCGCCACCAGGGAAGCCCTGCCTTTTCATTTTGTCTGTCTTTCTGTGAATGTGGTTTTCGTTCCACAGGCTTCAGGATTGTAGTTCTTCTTGTTTCTGCTGTCTGTCATCTGGTGGAGAGGCTATCTAAGAGGCTTGTGCAAACTTCCTGATGGGAGGGACTGGTGGTGGGGAGAGCTGGTTGTTACTCTGATGGGCAGAGCTCAGTAAAACTTTAATCCCCTTGTCTGCTGATGGGTGGGGCTGAGTTCCCTCCCTGTTGGTTGTTTGGCCTGAGGTGACCCAGCACCTGAGCCTGCAGGCTCTTTGGTTGGGCTAATGGTGGACTCTGGGAGGGCTCACACCAAGGAGTACTTCCTAGAACTTCTGCTGCCATTGTCCTTGTCCCTGCAGTGAGCCACATCCCCCCACCCAACTCTGGAGGAGACCCTCCAACACTAGCAGGTGGGTCTGGTTCAGTCTCCTATGGGGTCACTGCTCCTTTCCCCTGAGTCCTGATGTGCACACTTGTTTGTGTGTGCCCTTCAACAGTGTAGTCTCTGCTTCCTCCAGTCCTGTTGAAGTCCTGTAATCAAACCCCACTCGCCTTCAAAGTCGGATTCTCTAGGAATTCCTCCTCCCATTGCCATATCCCCAGGTTGGGAAGCCTGACGTGGGGCTCAGAACCTTCACTCCAGTGGGTGGACTTCTGTAGTATAATTGTTCTCCAGTTTGTGAGTCACCCACCCAATGGTTATGGGATTTGATTTTATTTGATTGCGCCCCTCCTACTGTCTCATTGTGGCTTCTCGTTTGTCTTTGATGTGGGGTATCTTTTTTGGTGAGTTCCAGTGTCTTCCTGTTGATGATTGTTCCGCAGTTAATTGTGATTCCGGTGCTCTCACAAGAGGGAGTGAGTGCATGTCCTTCTACTCTGCCATCTTGAACCAATCTCAGTATATGTTATCTTAATTAACAATGCCCCAAAGTTGAAAGGATATCAGAGTGCTTGCTAGAGTCCAAGGAAATTATTTTCCTAAATTAAATTGTGAGTTTTCTTGGATCTAGATGTGTTTGTTAGTTTGATTTTTTTGGCATTGAACAGAAACAGAGTTTTTCATTCTAATCATGGCAAGTCACCAAAGAGTAAAATTGCCAAGATGTGCAATGCCTCTTTGTACCAGTAAGGAAGGTGATGTGCAGGGACAGAGGAGAGTGGTTAATTACACAGGCTCTACAGATGGACTGCTTTGTTTGCTCTGCCTCTTATTGGCTCTGTGACCGGGGCTAAGTTATTTAATAACCTCTCTGCTCCCATCCCTATAAAGTGAGGAATGATAGTAGCACCCGCCTTGTAAGGTTGTTGTGAATGGTAAATGAGATGATTGATGTACAGTATGTAGCTCAGTGCCTGACACCTAGAAAGCACTTGCAGAAACATAGCTATATTTTATTATTGTTGTCATTATTATAATATTATTTTTAAGACTCCAATTGTACATTTTTACTCTTCTCTAGTTATATAGCTTTTTTATGTTAAAGTGGAGAGAAAAATTTGAGAACCTAGAAGCTTGAAATTTCTTACTAGCACTTTGAGTAGTTTAGGTAATTCTTTTACTATTTCTGTCTGGGACTCTTCTTTTTCCAACACCCCTGAGCCTTCCGCATTTCTATCCTTTACCTAGAGGAGGCAAGCTCTAGGTAAATTGTGGTTTGTCCACTGTCCTGTTAGATGTACTGACACAACTTAATGTGAAGCAACTTGCAGAGATGGCATTGAGGCAGTTAATGTTTTGTCTTATTTTTTCAGCTAATATGTCTAGTCTACAACATCAATAGCATGAACAATTTTATATAATCATAGTAGGATTTGTTTTGTTTTGAATTCCTTCATCTTTTCAGTAAACTGTGATGTCAGTTTGATGATAATTCTTTTTGTTCTAATCTCTAGTATTATAACTCAGTGGAAAATAGCTTGTTTGCTAAAAAATCATGCACGTTGGACCAACATGATAAGGGCTGAAATACAAGAAATTATAGATAAAATTCAGGATGCTGAACTTAGACGCAGTGAATTATTACAAGAGGTAAAGGAACTCAAGGAACTTAGTATTTACTCCCTATATTGCATGTCAGTAATTCTTCAATATTTCATTAAACCTTACCTTATTAAAAGGTATTTTGCTTTCTGCTGATTTCATGTTTAGAGTGAATTATGTAACTTTCTTGAGAAATGTAGACAATTGCTCTGTATTAACTATAGGAATTTAGCAAAGTAGCAATTCTGTCCAGAATATGCTTTTGAAGCATGTAACTGAAACTTGAAGATAGTGTTTAGGGAAACTATCTAAAAATAAGGAGACTAAACATCATTTATTTAGCTCCTATATTCATCCTGTGCCTACCCTCCATCCCCTACTATTCCCATTCCCCATTTCCTCAAGTCATTTATAGCTATTGTTTGGTGAAGAAATTAATCTCTGGAGGGAAAAAAAGATCCTCCTCAGTGGTTACTGAGAAATAATATAACCTGAAATCAGAGCCAAGTCTCATGCACAGAAACACTAATTTACCTGGCTGTTTGAAAATTTAATGCTGACTGCTACAAAACAAATGATAAATCCTCATTTATTTCCCCTAATTAGACCAGTTTTAGAGAAAATGAGATCAATGAGTTTTTGGCACAGATCGAACAACTTACATTAGAATTAAAACAAGAGGAAGAGGAATTTGTTGCCAAAGAAAAAAAGTTAATTCGAGAGTTGAGCAAGTATGAGGTAAATTTTATTTTACTTCTAAGAATAATTTTAGATGGTGATATGCAGGGGAGGGTGTATTTCATGCTATTTTAATCAGTTAGAAGTAAAGTAAATCTTTTAGTATAAACAAGACTACAATTAAATTATGAATCTTTCTTCTTTTTCTAAAAAAGAAGTAGAACAACAAGAAATATGTTTTCAGTTAAAAAAAAAATCACACACTCCAAGTTTTGTGGGAGTGCTGGCAAAATCCATGGAGACAGGTAGAGTGTTGGATAAAACCATGAAGAGCTGGAACAGGAGAGGCTGGAGAGAGTAATGAAGGGTGAGGGAGACCAAGAAGGCCAATCTCAGAAGTCCTCCTTAAAGACAGGGCATGGCACTGACCTGGGAACTGCCAGGGGCTGACCTGAGGTAGAATAGAGCATGGATGATGGGGGAAGTGGAGAGAAAAGTCACTGCAAGGACCCAAGGGGCCCAGAGTGGCTAGGTCTCTGGAAACACAGCAGAAAACAAACCTTTTCAAGGTGATGGTGTTACCTTGATAGACAAGGCCATGTTTCTTGGAGACCGCCATTGGAAGAGTAGCTGAGGAGAAAAGAGAAGGTAGCAGAAGACTTCCTCAACTTGATTCAGTTTGAAGAGGGAAAAGAAGGCCTGACTACCCCAAAGAGAAGCTTTATTTGAAGGCAAGGGAGTAGGGAGTCCTTACATTTCAAAGTTTAGATCTTACCCTGGTCCAAGCCCACTCTTCCTCCCACCACACACACCCTGCCACATCCTGCAGAAACCCTCTGCAGATAACAAGTCCCAGAAAAAGCCAATTCTTTCTAATGTAAATAGCAAAAAAGAAGCAGATATGTCTTCCACACAAAAATACTATGAGAAAAACAAGTGAAGGGGCAATGAAACTTTCCATCAAATGAAGAGTGCTCAGAAAAATGGTGCTGGAACAGATGAAAACTGTGACTCAACATCCCTCCATGAATTCAGAAAAAAATAATTTCATAGAAGTGCCAAGGAAGATTAGCAATATGGAAATACAGGAACTTAGGGAAGAGACGTCAGAAGGGGATGGCCAGAAATAGGAAGAGGGGAAATGGGAACTGGCACAACTCAGGGAACAAACCAGGGAAAGAAAGCATCGCACAAACCTATACAAAATTAGAAGGAACAGAAGGAAGAAGCAAGGCGGAAAGCATTTCTCCATTGGTTGTAGCATGTGTGGGTACCCAGTATTTTTCTAGATGCTGAAAAACAGAAATTTTTTAAAAGGGGGGAAAGAAACAGAAGCCTTATGAAGCTTACATTCTAGTGGGGTGGGGGAGATTGAAAATAACAAGATAAACAGTAGAACATGTAATATATTCAGTGGTGATAAATGCTCTAGAGAAAATAAAACAGGGAAGTGGGATAGGGTGAGTGTGTGTAATGCGGTCTGTGTGCCATTTTAAACAGGGAATCAGAGAAGGGTACAGCGCCAAAGGCTATGAGGAAGTGTGATGTGCAGATATCTGGCGAAGGTGGCTGCAAGCAGAGGACATGCTAAGCACGCAGGTTCTGACGCAGGACTGTCCTATTTGCGGAATGACAAGGAGGCAGTGTGGCAGCAGCAGAGATGGGGGAGAGTGCTGGAGGTTCTAGGGACTCATCTTCCAGAAGCAGATGCTGACATGGAATTAGGAGTGCAAAGGTTTATTAGGGTGTAATGCCAATGAAAGGACTGGGCAGGGACCATTATGTAAACTGCAAACTCTCTGGGGAACTCCAGAGCAGGGATCGTCCATTAGAAGAGGGCTGCCTTGGGCAGAAATGGCTATACCCTTGTACCATCTCTTCGCTCACACAGTTAGTTGGAAGCCACCCCTCAAAGAGCATGGTCTTGGCTAGATAGCCAAGGCCACTCTGAAGGAGCCAACCACACTGGAGGCTGTCAGCTAACCACACTCCTTGCCACAGGACAGTGAATTCTTCCTTGAGGGTAGATCTAAAAGGGGCATCCCCAGGCTTGCCACACCTTGTGAGAACTTTGTCTTTCACTCTGCATGGGCTGGGAAGCCAGTAGTAGGTTCTGAGTGAAGATGATTTATTCTGAAATAATCTGATTTTCATTTAAATAGGATCACTCTAGCTGCTATGTTGGGCAGAATTTAGGAAAGCCCTGGTGGATGCAGGAAGACCAATCAGCAAGCTAGAGCAATACACCAAGTGGTTCAAGTAGCCTGAACCAGAATGATAACTGAGGAGGTGGCTGGAAGTAGTCAGCATCTCAGACGTTTTTTGAAATAGAGCTGATGGAGGTTACCAGTCGTACTTAATGGTAAACAAATGAAGGCAATCCTCTTAGAGTCAGGAATAAGACAAGGACACCATTTAACATTGCATTCAAGCTTATACAATGAAATTAGGCAAAATAAGTAAATTAGAAGTATAAGGCTGTAGATGAGAAAATTTCTGCAGACAGTCTGCTTGCCAGGCTGTGTGCTCCCTGCAGGACTCTGTCCACCTGTGCCTCATTTACACAAAGTCATAGACAGATGGCAGCCTGTGCGCCATTATTATAAATCCCTTTTCCCCTTGAAAATCATCATCAACAACCCTGGGCACATTGGAATCCCATTTCTGCCTTTAGTTCAGTGGCATGAGGAGCCCAAATTGGAGAGGAACCGCCCTCAGATTTTGGTTTATGGAACCATTATTGTACCCTTGATAGAATCATTCTTCTCACCAGTAGTAAGATCTCTGGACTGACAGAGCCAAATTCACAGGGAGGGGGAGCAAAATCATTAGGTTTAATAGTGAGAAGGCCCACTGCATTCCCAAGGAAAAGAGCCCTGTATATTAGTCACTGGTTCAGAATGTAAACTTCCAAATCTTGAGAGGTGTTTTCTTCTAGGCGGTGCTGTGACTAATTCTTGTGTAGACTTGGCTCCGATACCCAGGGGCCTCCACTACAATGTTCCTGTCAGAGCTTGCAAAGCCTTCTGCGTCACTCTGATCTAGCACTGACACATTGATCACAGTTGGATCTGCTGGGTCCTTCAGCCCTGTGTCTGGCAAGGTTCAGTCAGAGAAACAGAGCTACCAGGAAAGGGGTTTATTAGAGGATTTGACCTTCTGCCATTGTGGGAGCTCGTTATGTAGTCTAGTGAGTCTTTTAGCTTTACATCTGGAGCCGGGGCCCAAAGGCAGCAGGGCAGGCAGTTCGGAAGGAAAGATGGACCGGAAGTGGAGAAAGCAAGGTCAAACTGGAAGTCGCAGGATGAGCGGAACTCATGAGCTTGGACTGGTACCTGCATTGGCCACTCTCCTTTCCAAGGCTTCAACGCCCAAAAATTGTAGCAGAAGCCGGAGCCTTTCATCACTGGGCTATGTATGCACGTGGCTCAGAACTCAGGGAAGCTGAGGGAAGATTTGAATGATCGGAAGAAGCTGTGGGCCTGACAGGTCACCCAGCTCCAAGAAGCTGAGCCAGCAAACACCACCTTGCCTGAGCTGTGGCAGCATCTGATACCCAAACCCTCACTCCTAGCATGAAAGAAGAGCGTGGTTTCTTGTCAGGGTGCTGCCGGCAGCTTCAGCCTTGTGCAGGCAATGGGAATGAATTAATGCATTCACATGCCTCCTTATCCCCCCAGGCCATTCTTTTTTACCAAATATAGTATAGATATGCGTTTCTTAATACTGCAGTCTGGAGAATTTACTCCTGATTCTGCATAGCAATATTTTTATATTATGGTGTTTTATGTATGTTTTTGTCTTTCTGTATCATTCATAAGGATTCTAATGGTAATTTGGAATGGGACAGCATATCACTGTATTAATTAGGGTGCGAGCAAGGTGCTCTATCAAAGAGATGCCAAAATGCAGTGAACATAAGCAAGATGTGTACTAAAGGGTTAACAATCCTCTATCCTTTACTAGGAAATTGACCTCGGCTTAACTTTCTGGCTCTTCCCCTCGTAGCCTGATAAAGGTGGATTATCAGTTGTATTATCAGGCAACATTGCTTATATAGAACAACCCTTTATTAGTATGCTGCATCTTGACCAGGAGAATAACTAGCGGGAAACCAGAGCATTGGGCTTTCCTGGATTTGGTGCCTCTTTTAAATGGGCATGTCCCTTGTATAGACCTAGAAGGTATGCCCAAGAGATGTTGGTTCCAATTTAAACATGGGGCTTCTAGACCAGGGAGTCCTTCACATCTACCCCTGTGGATCTCCTTCTCTGGCACTAACTTACCACTTTGGTGGGGTCAATGGAAACTAGCCTCTGGTAGGCTATGTTGTGAGGGCATCTCCCGCTGGGGGAGCATGTCTGGCATTGCTCTGCTGGCCCTCAGGGTTTCCTTTAAATTACGTGTGTATGCAACTTAGATAAAAATTAAAAATAAAAGTTTTTAAGAGTAAACTGGGTCAGTTATGGCCAGTTTAAATCTTTGAGTCTGAGTATCTATTTAAGACAGATACTCAGATACTTCTGACATGGTCATTACAGAAGAGAGATGTTTATTTCTCTTTCCCGGTATAGGCTGAAGGGAAGGGGTGGAGGGCTGGAAGGGTAGCTCTGCCACCCTCGGCATGAGACTAACATCTGTGGGTCCAAGTGGCAGCTTCCATTCTCATCCTCTTCCAGCCAGGAGAAGGAGGAAGGACCCAAGGGGCACATACCCCTTCCTGTTGAGGGGCACACCCCACCTCTGCTCACAAACTCATTGGTCACACCCACCTGCAAGGGAAGCTGAGAACTCACTCTAGTTGGCAGCCATATGCTCAGCTAAAACTCAAAGAGTCCTGATATCGAAGGACAGGAGAGTGGATAGTAAATGTCAGTTGACTGTCTTTGCCTTAGTCACTATTTTAAATCCACCCTGACTTTCTAAGAGAGATTCAACTATATTCCACTTGAAACTAAATAAAACCTGAGTTTGAATAAATAAGCAGGCATTTTCATGTTTTACTTTCGGCACTCTTAACCCATTTATTGTAGTATCATATCCACTTACTTCTACCCCCTTCCCATTTCTTACTAACATCCACATTTCTTAGAGCTGGTATATATTTTGTTTTTCTGCCTGGGTTTTTTTTTTTTCCATAAAATATCAATCAAGAGAAAGTTTCTCAAATATGTTTTTGGGGTACACATTAGGTGGCAGTAATAGAACCATAGCAGTACAGCTATAGAACTGACAGGATCTTTGGAGAGCCCAGTGAATTTAATCTCCTAACAGTATAGATTGCCAGAGAGTCAGTGAGTCAGCCAACAAATATTTATTAAATATCTAGTATGTGCCAGATACCTTTCTATGCACCTTAGGATAAGAGGAGTCCAGGACAGACAGAACTTTTCCCACCAAAGAACTTACCTTCTACTCTAGAATGCTGTGTGAATTCTCCAAAATCATACCTCACGATCAGCTTTACTGTCTTTAAAGCAAAGATTCGCTGAGGAAACACAAATTAACAAAGACAAGGAAGGTGAACTAGTCGAGTGTCTTCCACAGCTTCAGGTGGCAGAAGAAGAATACACGGACAAAAACAGACAGTTTGAAAATCTCATTGATATTCTTACAGGTACATATGAAGCACTTAGTAATTGAACTCAAGCCCAGGTAAGGATTTCACTGTTGTCTGCTAACACAAAGTGGATCACAAGCCAGTGGTGAAATTCTCCCAACTTCTCCCATCACCTTTAACTCTCTATTCTCTAGTTTTTGCCTCTTCTATTAATTTCCTCTTCTCTGCACCACAATCTTACTGTTAACTCTTGTCAAATTCCTCCTTTTCTCTTTTAAAACTGTTTAAAATTAAGAAGTAGTAGCAACTGTATTATATGGTTTCTCTCTGTACTTGCTAAAGGTAGAACCAACTCCTTTATCTCCTGCCATGTGGAAAATTTTTTGTTTCTTAACATGAATTTACAGCTTGACTTTAATCATTTTCTAGCTATGACTTTAATCATTTATAAGGTATGTACTCAGACTTTTTTCACTAATCTGCCCCTAAGGCAGAGATAGATAAGAGCTTGTCTCAGATCTGGGGGCTTCATAGAGAAGATGAAATGTGTCTGAAAGTATGCATATTTTGCATTTTATTACATGGCACACCATGTGTGTGTTTAATATAGAAAATAATTATTTTCTCCACAAAAATTGGATGTGATCAGCTAACCCTGAACCCCAAATTTCACAGATCCAGAACCATCCCTAGAGGTGTGAGTCTTGTTTTGAATTTGGGGAGTAAAGGATCATTATCCAAGGATTTAGGTTATTAAGAAGGACAACTTCTAGAACTTCTATCTTCTAGATGATGGAAGAAGTGCCACTGGAATCAGGCCAGGACCAAAATTACAGAAAATGTGCACATTTTTTACTGGAATGGGAGTAAAAAATGTGCATTGTGGTGGGACTGACCAGCTGGCAAAGATGAATATGGGGATAGGAATTAAAGCAGTGTGTCAAAACAGGGTAGTCATATGGAAACCCAATATGGTCAAGTGTGAAATAAACAGATATTCAAAGTGAATAGTGGTAATTTTCAAGGAAGGTGGATTTTTAAGAATATTATAAGAAAAAGTACCTGGGTCTGGTTCCCATTCCTCAGTTGATTTTCCACTTTTGCCACATTTTCATTTAGTCAACTCAGTTAGGTTTTCTTGTTTTTTTACCACTTTTACCAAGACTTGCAACATATATGTACTCCATTCCCAATTTTCTACTCCCCCACCCTTCCTTCATCCCTTCTTGCACTGGGTGGAGGATATAAGAAACACAATGAGTATAAAAATAGGCAATATATTGCGGTATATTGCAAGAACTGATTCTCTTAAGTCAAAGAAGAGGGATAAAATACTGAAGAAAGTAGAGAAAAGAGAGGAAGGCAGGAGAAAAGAAGGAAAGGGGACATAAGAGCAATGTGCTTCAGAGAGTAGGAAAGTATACTTCACCTGCCAGGAGTGAGACTTATAGAGGGTAGAATATAAAGGCTCAGTACACATAAAGAATAATGTTGTGACTTGTGATTAAATATGATGGATAAAACACATGCATCTATCTTTGCTCCCTAATAAAACTTCATAAAATATGTGCAAAAGATTTATTTAAAGATATAAACCCACAAGTACAAAGAGACTGGCAGAGAAGACATCAACAGATAATAAATAACAGCAAATTGTTGGAAGGTGTAATTGGATAGAGGTATTAGCAGAAAAAGAAGTTTAACTAGCAAGTGCTCACAGAGGAGCATAGCATGAGGACAAGAAGTTCTCTCCTCAGGACCAGGGAAGTCTTGGACATTGGAGGACAGGGATACTGTGAAGCCCGAGATGAGTCATGGGGCTGAAGATTTGCTGGAAGTCTTTATGGCGAGCAGTTAGACCCCCAGGTCAAATATCCTCTTCTGTGCCACTGACTGACTATTCCTCCACAATGCCAGCAGAGAAATTGGGCAAGAGGGTTCTAAACTTCAGGATATCAGATATGGCTGAGCGCAGAAAACAGGTGCTGTTCTGAGACCCCCTTCCACTGCTCAGCTTGATGAAGGCTGCCAGCCAGTTGTGTTATAACTCTTCTGTGATCCCTTCCCCACCCTGAAGATGGTTGGATTCTTCCCTAAGGACACTGAACAGTTTCAAAGAGCTCCACAGAATCTAACATTAGAGAGCCCCCCAACAAAATGGGTGATCACTTCTGATCACTGTACAGTGAAGTCCACCCAGGAACCAAACCTTTTAGTCCCTCCCCCTTATGTAGGATTAGATAGTCAAAGATCACCAGACATCTCAGGAAAAACTCCAGCATGAATGACATAAACTAAAGCAGATAGAAAAACAGAACTTGGTGGAAACATAAACACAAATAACATAAGAATACTTTTAAAGATAAATTCTCAGGGAGTATATATTCTCTGTATATTATTATATATAATACATATATATTCTCTGTATATTGCTTAGAATATATGTTCTCTCTAGTATAGAGAATATATCTTAAAGTATATTCTTAGAGAAATAAGATATTGCATTTATGAAAAAGAACAAGATGCTTAAAAGAAAGAACAAAGAACAAAAAAGAGCTCTTAAAAATAAAAAATATAGCAACTAAAATTTTAGAATTCAATAGGATTATAAGAAAAGTTAAGGAAATCTCTCCAAAAATAGAACAAAAAATAAGGAGATAAAAGGATAAAATGGTAAGGAAATTATAAAACTGTTCTGAGGTGTCAAATATCTGACTAACAGGAAGGCCAGAAAAAGAGGTCAGAAAATGGGAAGTATAAAGTTATCAATGAAATATTACAAACATATTTCTCAGAACTGGAGAATATGAACTTCCTATTTTAAAGGGCCTTAAAGGGCCTGTCAATCCCCAGTACAATATATGAAAGAAAAGACATTAAGCTACATCACTGTTGGATTTCAGGAGAAAAATAAAAAAGAGAAGATCCTAAAAAGCTTCTAGAGAGAAAAAGCAGATCTCACACAAGTCTGAGAATGGTCTCAGACTTCTTTACATCAATATCATAATAGAATTTAGAAGACATCGCCCTCAAAATTTTGAGAGAAAATAATTTCCAATGCTAGATACCCATCCAAGCTACCAGTCAAGTATAGATTTAGAATAGAGATATAATTAGATATACAAGATCTCATTTACTCTGTCTCAGGAAGCTACATAAAATTTGCTTCAACAAACAGAGGAAATAAATCAAGAGAAAAAAAAAGGTATGAGATTCAGAAAGCAGGAGGTCCAACATGAGAGAGATGCAGAGGGAAGTCCCAGGAGGTCAGCTTTGCGGCAGGACTAAAGAAAAATGTACAGAAGGTAGTGGGAGAGGGTAGAGAAAGGGAACTGATGGATTACGTAACGTGTTTGACCACGTGGGAAGTAATGTTCAGAAAGATTTTACAATTCTGTTATAGATTTTGATATGAATTAATGACATGTACATGGAAAACTAAGCAATTCTTTTAAAAAGTGAGGTAATTTTTACCTCCAGGAAAAACAAGAAACTATAGAAGAAAGGAAGTGTAACCCTACTACACTGTTTGTCTCATCAGTGAATAATATTTACATTGTCGTAATGATCCAAACAGTTAAAATTCATTTAAACAAAATCCACAACTTCACGAGGAGGTTGAGGGAGGGAACATGGAGCTGCGGGTGTGGGCGGGAGGTGTAGGGATGGGGGTAAGTGGGCTGTGTCCCCTACTATGTTAGGAAGCGAGCAGAAGAAGTTAAGAAAGAAAAAAGTTTCTTAAAGAAAAAATTTTAAGAAAAAAATTTTTAAGAAAATATAAGAGGAAAAAGTTAAAATGGGTTAAAAATGGTTGATTCTGAAGAGTCAAACACAGGGGTGGATGCAGCATTGGGGAGTGCCTGACTTCCAGTGTTTGTTATAAGCCTTATCATAGTGTATGGCTTCTAAAACCAGGCATATGTCTTGTTTTGATTATTGTCTTTTAATTAAAGAACATTGTAGGTGGTTATTTTTTCCTCTCTCTCTTTTTTATAGCACAAAAGCAGGAGCAGAATTTACTGAATGATCACATTTCTCAATTGTCAAGAGACTTTTTAAGATACCTTGACAACACGGTAAAGAGTCAATGTATTCATTCTTTTTTCTTTTATTAGAATATTGGTATATACAGACAGTGATACTTACCTAGCACATTAGAGTTTTCAAGAAATTCACATTTTTTAAACTTACTCTGTTAATATCAATGTTTTGAAAGTTTTAGTCACAACATACACATATGTATATAGGTATATACATATACACACATATATATACGTGTGTGTGTGTTTGTATGTAGAGAGAGAGCAACTTCAGAAGCAATGAACATGTAACCTGGGACTTCCCCAGTGGTCCAGTGGTTAAGAATCCACCTTCCAATGCCAGGGGCACAGGTTCGATCCCTGGTCAGGGAATAAGATCCCAAATGCTGTGCCGCGTGGCCGAAATTTCAAAAAACAAAACAAAACAAAAAACTGGAAAATCACTGGGGAGGATTCAGTTTCCTTATTTAAAAGGTAGAGATTAGAGTATGCTTCCTAAGGTTCTTTTCAGATCTATTATTCTGGTAAACTCCTATGAAGACAAGGATAAGTGGGCCAAAGTTGTGGGTGTGGAGGGGGTGAATGAGATGGGAGCAGGTGAATAGATGCTTACTACCTTTTCAAATTTTATAATCAATACTTAATGATAAACATATGTATGTGGAGTTGGTTAATTAAAAATAAAATGTATTCTTTGAGAGTCACTGATCTCAAAAGTAACTTTCAGTGCATTATGGAAATAGAAACATATGAAGGGGAAAATTACAAGTAAGTATACTATATATATAATTCTATATTCTTTATAGGATGCTGCTAGGGATGATTATACAATGTACAAAGATTATGTGATTTATAGCAGTATAATAATAGAAAACTGCTTAGAGAATTCAGTAGAGAAAACTGTAGAGAACTCTGAAAAATCCATAAAGTAATATTCTTCTTCTTTTGAGAAATATTAAGTCCTCACTGAAAGAGTCTCAATAAATTCCACTCCCTGCTTCCCCATTTTTGCCAGGTAATTGTTCATATGTCAAAGTATATTCTGTTTTGTGAAATTGTCTCAACAACTTAACTTTGGCTCTTAACTTGGGATCCATAGACTCGTTTCCCAGAGTCCGTTCGCTTTGGAGTTTATATAAAGTTTTTCAAGGGAAGGTGTCCATAACCTCTGCTGATGGTCAAGGAGTTACAGTTGACCCTTTAACAACATAGGTTTGAATTCTGTGGGTCCATTTATATGCAGATTTTTTTCAGTGAATGAGTACTACAGTACTACGTGGTCTGTGGTTGGTTCAATCAGCGGATGTGAAACTGGGGATACAGAGGACCAATTGTAAAGTTACACGCAGATTTTTGAGTGGAGGGGGTTTGTGCCCCTCACCCCTGCGTTGTTCAAGGGTCAGTTGTAATTAGAACCCCTCTCTGAATGTGGTCCAGGCAAACTAATACACTGGGGCCCTGCTAGTTGAACTCTATACAATAACTGTGGGTTTTATGTTTGAGCAGAATAAAGTGAAGCAAGAATTAAAACAATTAAGAGATCACGAAAGCCATAAAATCAAAGCTCATTTTGAAGTTCTCAAGCACTTAGAAAATGAAATCTGCGTACATGACCTAAAAACAGATGATTTGCTCTTGGAAAATAAAAGATTAAAAGAGGTAAGTTCAAGTGCACTTCACTTTGCACAATGGTCTTGGTTGATTGTCTACATCTGCACTAGTTAGAAGAGAAAAGGAGAGAATAACTCTTAAAACTTTTTAAGTGAAACTTAAAGTACACATAGAAAAGTGCCCAGATCATAAGTGCACAGCTTAATGAATACACTGGGTAACCAACACTTAGATCAAGAAACAAAGCATCAACAGAATCCAGATATCTTCCATTGTGCCTTCCTGTCACTAACCTCCTAACAAGGGTAATGCTATACTGACTTCTAATACCATAGGCGAGTTTTGCCTGTTTTTGAACATTCTATGTATGAAATGATACAATATGCACTCTTTTGCCCAACATTATGTTTTTGAGGTTCATTCTTATTACTGAGTGAAGGTATGATTCATTCATTCCTTAGTTCTGTATTGTATGTATGTACTGTATTCCATTGTATGACTAACACTACAGTTTATTTATACAGCCTACTCTTGATGGGGGTTTAGAGAGTTTCTAATTTGGACTATTACAAAGAGTGTTGCTTATGAACATTCTACTACATGTTTTTTAGTGAATAAAATTACATATTTCTTTTGGGTAAACATCTCAAGTGTAATTCTCGAGCCATAGGGAGGCATATGGTCCACTTTAGTGCTCAGTGCCAGTCTCCCAAAGACGTTTCACAGCTGCCACTGCCAGCAGTAGTGTATGAGAGCGCAGTTGTTCCTCGTTCTCTATGAAACTCGGCCTTTGTCAATTTAATCATTCTGGAGGGTGTATAGAGGTGTCCCTTGGTGGTATTAATTTGCATTTTCCTGATGATTAATGAAGCATCTATTCATACGTTGTTGGCCACTTGGATACCCTCTTTGTGAAGTACCTGTCCAGGTCTTGTGCCCATTTAAAAAGTTAGGTCGTCTGTTTCATATTGATTGCAGCTTTTTGTAAAGCAACGGAATTTGTTCATCCAACAAATTGGGGTTCATCCAACCCCTAAAATTAAGGTCTCAATCTCAAATGATTAAATTTTACTTATTTATACTTGAGTTACTTATTTGAATAAGTTACTTATTTGAATCTGTCACTCACTGGTAACCCTGTGTGACTTTGGGCAGATCACTTAACTTGTGAGCTTCATTTTTCTCCCCTTAAAATGGGAATAACTCCTAAATTCATAGTGTGAAGGTGACTTCTTTGTAAACTGAAAGTGCAAAAGAAATGCAATTAAAAAAATATTTTTTTCTGGTAAACCTTATTGACCTCAAAGGTCAGGATCTGTATCAATGTATTTCAAGAGTTTTGCACAATGCCTCACATGTAAAAGGAATCCAGTCCCATTTGATGCTCACAATAACCTGGATAATATATGTGGATATTACATTATATCCCTTTTATAGATTAGGAACTGAGTCTCTTCGGGTTTTTTTTGAATTTTTAATAACCGGAAAAATAAAAACAGTCCTACAGCGGTAAGACGCTAAGGGGATAATCTCTTTACCTCTTTGAGCAATTTTTTTTTCCATTGATTAAATGGCAACAATTTCCCCACTAATCTCATGTGTTTTTTGGTAGAATTAAAATGGCGTAAGAGGTACTAATGTACTTTGAAAAGGTAGATGTGCTCTGCAGAGCCCAGGTACCATGAGCAAGAACCTGCACACATCTGACACATCTTCATTCTAGCCCTTGAAACAACCTTGTAAGAAATTTCATCCACCTGTGAAATATTCCACCAGGCTGTCTTCTATCAAGATGATGTAGATTATTTATTAATCTAACTGGAATTTGCATTGCTGTTTTGGCAATGGGTGAGCAAATGGATGGCTGACTATGTTAAAGACCGATTCTAAAAGTTCTGTTTGTGGATTCAAGGTCCACCTACTAGCCCCTGGATGACCCTATTCGTTTATCTTATTCACTTACCACTCTTTGTTTTAATGATCGCATCCCTTCATTCAACAAACATTTTAAGCATCAGTGAGTCCCAAACTCTAGGGAAGGCACAGTGAATACAAATATGAGTAAGACACGGTCCCAAGCCCTTAGAAAGCTCGCAGTCTAACTGGGGAGATGGGTATACAAATGGAATTACAATTTGGTTGTTAAGTGTGACAGTCTACACAGGGTGCATATACAGAGTCACCCAGAGCAAGAGCACCTAATCACACCGCGGGAGGAGCTCCAGGAAAAAGTCTGACAGGGTGTCATTAGCATACAGGTAGGCTTTACACCTGGGAGATGGTGAAATTCCTCAGGGATAGTGAATGAGAACAGTGAGGTGTGAACAGAGTTCTGGAGAAAGACAGCTTTTAAAGAGTCAACAGAAGAGGAGACCAAAAAGGGGGACTGAGAGAGGAAAGTTGGAGAGTTACGAGAGGCCTGCTGAACTAGGCAAGTCTACGAATAGTGATCTGTGTTCAAAGAGAGCGAGAATGATGACTTGGACTTGGCTTAAGGTGACTTGCACTTTGGTTTACTACAAAACCTTCCAGCAAGCCATGCAAAGACTGCCACAAGATCAAGGCTGCATGAGAGACCCTCTGAAACATGCTTATAAACACAGTCCTCTGGAACAGTTCCATGTCTACTTCTCCAACGGTACCAGACACTATTTCTAAGATTTTTATCAGTAGTTTCTAGTATTTGACTATTTCTCTCTTGAAACTGGGCCAGTGCCAACATTATATCCCAAAGCCCATACTTTCAGAGTTCCCAGAGACTATAGAGGTCCTGAGCATTGGGTGGTCAGAACAGAAAGCCATGACTTTAACACTCAAACCACTGCTACCACTGCCACCCAATGCAATGAAACATCCAACTGGAGTGAGCAATTCCATAGGCTCTCCTGACTTGATCTCTGTGAGGTCTTATGAACGCCTCCAGTGAGGCGTCAGTGCTGCCTGGTAACATGTACTGAACACACATTTTGCAAAAAAAAAAACTCATTTTTTTTTTCCTGTGAAGACAGTGTGTTTAGGCAGAATACCTTTTAATTCGTTTTTGTGGCAAATTCAGAATACCATGTTTACTTGGCTGTTGAAATGCTTACCAGGAAGTAATGTCCTTTACCTCCCTCACCAGAATGTAAGCTTAACAAGGGCTATGTTCGCCACTGTTACCCTTGTACCTAGAACGGTAGGTCGCACAGAGGAGGAATCAATAAATGTTTGCTAAGTGACTGCATGGATAATTAACTGAACGGCTTAAAGCAAACACATGCCTTTAATTTCCAGTATATTGCATACATAAAGAACAGCACAGAGCAACACAGAAAGGGAGCAGAAGACCTCATGTGCACCTCAAGTGACCTGTCGTCTCAGCTGACAGCTCTTCAGAGTAAGTAATGTGTCATGAATGACCTTTACATATAAAAAATAAAGTTTTGTTTAAATCAGTTTTACTGGTTTGCATATAATAAAATGCACCCATCTTAAGTTCAATGTGTTTTGACAAATGTACATACCACTAGAATGACTAGTACCACAAGAAAGATATAGAACATTTTCATCATTGAAAAACGTCCCCCGTGTCCCTTTGTGGTTGATTTCCCACCCTACCTCCAATCCCTAGAAACCATTGAGGTGCCTTCTGTCCCTAAGGATTAGATATAAATGGAATGATAGAGCATGCACTCTTTTGTACCTGGCTCCTTTCGCTCAGCAAACTGTTTTTTAAGATCCATCCATGTTGTTGCATATATCATCATTGGCTCTTTTTTACAGCTGTATAGTAGTGTTCCATTAAATGGATATACCATGTTTTGTTTATCCATTCGCTAGATGAAGGACATTTGGATTGCTTCCAGTTTGGGGTTGCTATTTGTTTATAAGTGTTTTTGAGGGTATTTGTTTTCATTTCTCTTGGGTAAATACAAAGGAGGGAATCGCTGGGTTACACCGTTAGTGTAACAGGTTTAACTTTATAAGAAATGGCCAGTTTGCCAAAGTAGTTGTACAAATTTATCATCCCACTATCAATGGGATACTCCACATCCTCACCAACAATTAAAATTGTCAAAACACTTAAAATTGTTAACATTTTAGCCATTTACTAGGCATGTAATGATATTTCCTCTTTTTTTTTTTTTGGCGGTACGTGGGCCTCTCACTGCTGTGGCCTCTCCCGTTGCGGAGCACAGGCTCCGGACGCGCAGGCTCAGCGGCCATGGCTCACGGGCCCAGCCGCTCTGCGGCACGTGGGATCTTCCCGGACCGGGACACGAACTTGGTCCTCTGTATCGGCAGGCGGACCCTCAACCACTGTGCCACCAGGGAAGCCCCATGATATTTCCTCTTAATTAAGTTTTCCTGTTGACTAAGGTTGTTAAGTACCTTTTCATATGCTTTTTGGCCACTTAGACATCATTTTTTGTGAAGTGTCGTGAACAAATTATCTATTACAGCATGACGTTACAAATTACTTTGCTCACAGATTGTCAATTTGGTTAGAACTTAGTGGAGGCAACTCCTGTCTGTTCTACATGACATCGGTTGGGGCAACTTGATGGCTGGGGGGGTAATTCAGCAGCTGGGGACTGGAATCATCTGAAGATCCACTCACTCACACTTCCGGTGTCGATGCTGGCTCTCAGATGAATTCAGGGGAGACTGTTAACCAGAACACCTCCATGTGGCCACTCCATGCATGTAGCTGCTTGGCCTGCTGTGTTCCAAAAGTTAGCATCCCAAGAAAACAAAGTGGAAGTTCATGGCGTTGCTGTGACTTGACCTTGGGAGTCAGAGTACCACTTCCACAATGTCCTAATGGTTGAGGCAGTCACCAGGCAAAAGGGGAGGGGACAGAGACATCACTACTAATGGGAAGAGTGTCAGCATAATGTTGGGGGAAGAGCATTTGAGATGAAATGTACTGTGGAGCCATCCCTGGAAAATACAACCTGCCACGTGTCTGTCCACATCTTTTGCATATTGCTTTGTGTTCTTTATGTTTCTTATTGAGTTAAAATCGTTATATAGTCTGGAAATGAGTCCTTTTTCAGTCTGAGGCTTGACTTTTCATTTTCTTAATGGTGTCTCAGAAAAGAAGTTAAAAATTTTCTTTTGAACAAAGACTGCTTTATCTAGTTTGTCTTTTAGGGTTAGTATTTTCTGTGTCCTGTCGAATACATTTTTTTTTCAACTTTTTATTAAGAAAAATTTAAAACTTACTGAAAAGTAGCACATAGAATAATGAATCACATGTGCTCATGTCTAATACATTTTTGCCTAAGCCAAGTTCTCAAAGATTTTTCCCTACGTTATCTCTGAGTTTTTAGTTTAGCTTTTATGTCTAGATCCCTGATTCATTTCAAGTTAACTTTTTCATATGGTATGAGGTAAGGGTTGAAATGTCATGGTTTTCTCTTATGCGTATTCAATTGTGCCAGCACAATTTTTGAAAAAAACTCTCCTTTTAGCACTGTATTACTCAAACGATGTTTTTAAAAAAACCAGTTTTATGAGTCTGTTCCTTTATTCTAAATATCTAACTGTACACCAGTGTCACACTGTCCTGGTTACTGTAGCTTCATATTCAGTCTGGGAATCATGTAATGCAAGTTCTCCACATTTGTGCTTCTCTGTTAGAATTATTTTGGCTATTTTAGATCTTTTGATTTCCATATAAGTTTTAGAATCAGCTTATTAATCTATACACACCACACACACATACCCCTGCTGGGATCTTAATTGGGTTTGTGTTGAACCTGTAAATCAATTTGGGGAGAATTGACATCTTAACAAAATGAAGATTTACAATCCAAGAACACAGTATATATCTCCATTTATTTAGAACTTCTTTAATTTTTCTCAGCAAGATTTTGCAGCTCTTCATATTGTTTTAGAGGTCCTCAAGACAGTCACCATTCTTGGTGATTAGCTGGAAGAATTCACAGGACTCAGAAGTTGTTATATTTTATAGTTATTTTCTATTACAGTGAAGGGTACTGAGTAAAATCAGCAAAGGGCAAAAGGGCTTGGAGGAAACCAGGTGCAAGCTTGCAGGCATCCTCTCCCAGTGGAGTTGCAAAGATGCACTTAATTCCCCCAGCAATGACGTGTGACACATGCAAAATGGTGCTAGGCAGGGGAGCTCACAGGGGCTTGGATGTCCAGGGTGTTTATTGGAGGGGGTCAGTCACATAGACATGCAGTGCCTGTGTGAATGACCTCAGTGACTCAAGCAGCTACCGAGATGCTCAGGTGGTATTTCTCCTTTACGCCGTTAGTATGGGAAATTGCATTGATTGATTTTGGAATGTCAAACCAATCTTCCACTCCAGGGATAAAACGTTACCACTTGTTCAAAACCTATTATTGTTTTCGTATATTGCTGGATTTGATTTGCTAATCTTTGAGCAGATTTCTGTATCTGTGTGAGACTGCCTTGCTCTGCTCACACCCCCAGCAGAGAGCCCAGTGGTCATAGCGCTCACATTTCTCCGCCTTCTTTCAGGTGTCACAGTTCTGTACTGCGCACTCTCCAGTATCTGAAAACTGGAGATTGAAACAAATATACTTGTGTTATACATTTAGTCCCATTTTCTCCTTGTTTTAAGTGGGAGGGCAAGTGTTGTTCTGACATTTTGGAAGTAGGAATTTTTAGATAAAAATAATTTTTGAAAAACAAATAGCGTTACTTGAATAAAAATGTTCAAATTATTTCACTAACTTTTGCATTTTAAAAATCTTTAATTTAGCACAATATTCGGATTTGTGGACTGGATTTTGGACTACACTTAAGGTGAGCTTTTTTGTGTTGCCTCCATAAGTATCATATTTCTAAGATATTCACCTACCTAATAAGTGTGTGTGTAAGGAAAGAGGTCAGGATTTGCGGGGAGTGACAGAGCTGGTGTGATCATCATATCCTGAAATGTATCCTTTGTGCTGTTAAAAAACAAATTTCAACTGAGTAAATTTTACAGATCTTACTGGCTTTATTCAACACTTCATGAATCAGGCATCATTTAAGCTAGCAGACAGGAAGGAGCCCTGAGGAGCTGTACAAATGAAAGACTTTTATAGTCAGAAGGGATCAGGAACAAGGAAGTTATTCCAGGCAAAAAAGGCAGGTTGGCTGTTGCAAGGTCACTTTCCTGTCAGGGATGGCAGGGGTCTACTAGGCAAATTACCTGACTAGTACTGATCAGGTAGATTCCTGATTGACTGGTTTAAGATTCCGTTTCTGAGAGAGCTGAAACTGTAATTAAGTCTCGCAGTTTGGTGACATGGGGTTTAGTGTAAGTGACTCCATTTTGGGCCTGTTGTCTTGTTTTTAAGAGTACCAAACATCACTATGAAATCTTTATCCTTTGGGAAGCTGTCTTCCCACTCTACCACTTCAGTTAAAGTGGGAATGGGGGAATTACAATTTTTTTTTTCAAGTACAAACTGAACACAGATCATTTTAGGACAAAGTTGTCAATTCTGAGCTCCATCTCTCCTCCATGTTTTACCAGCCATTCACCATCTCCAACCCTCCCCCCTTTAGAGGGAGGTAGGCTGTAGTTTAAATCCTGGTTCTGCTACTTTCTACGTATTGGAAGTTTACATGTGATCCTTGTTTAACCCTTAAAACAGTGGCTAAGGGAAGTGTTAGTAGTGCCTTTTTTAGATGAAGCTACAGAGGCTCAGAGAGTTTAAGTGACTTGCCGAAGACCAAACAGTTGATGAACTTATGGGGATTTAAAGCTAGATCCAGCCTGATTCCAAAGTTCTTTCTCTTAAGCTTTAAGCCATGCTGAATCTCCTCTGCAATTCTGTGCTGCTCTTAAGATGGGCTGGCTTTTTTATACCACCACCACTACCCTACCCAGTTAAAATTTGGAGTTCAGTGAGTACTCTGTTAAATCTTCTCGTTTGCTAATCCACTTTTCTGAGATCCTTTACAGAACCTTGTGAATTTGCTGTCTACAGACACTTATTTTACATGACTAGTACCAATTTTACCTATGTATTTTTGTCTTGTGCATGACTCACTTATACAAAATATGTTTTTATTTATTTTGTTGCAATTTATATTCACATACCCCCAAATGCTACTTTTTAAAGGAATTGGTAGAGAGTGGTAATGAGACCTTGCAAGAAATAAAAAATCTGATAGAGAAGCTGTATGGAAGACAAGAAAAAATTGAGCAAATCAGTATTTGGCTTCAAGAGGACATTGAAGAGATGCGTTTTCTTATGGAACAGGAATCGCAGACGGACCTTCTCAGTAAGTAACACCTCAAGAGCTTTGGGTAACAAAGACCTTTCTGCTATTCTACTGTAGCTGGTGACATCTAAAATAGCAAAAAAAGAATACCTATCAATAATTTAGTTATCCCCAGTAATCCATTCTCAATAATGTCACATATGTTCAATGCATGTTGATTCTCATTTGTGGGGTTGAATATGGTAATGCAGCAGTGTTGGGCAAGTCTCCCTTCCATCTGATTGAATCTCCTAAATAACTGAATCTCAACTTCTTTCTGATTTTTTAAAACATTTTCCTCCCCAAATCTTTTTAAACTCTTTTACATACTTCCTTGTCTTCTTAAACAGAAGATATTGAACATCATTTTCCCTTTTCTTCCCGAGCTGAGTTTAGCATTAAAAACAGCAACAGCATTAAAGACAGCAATAGTTGCTGTTTTCTAGTGATGCCTTCTGGGGCTTCTGAGATGATAACACATCCTATGCAACACGATTGACTCATGAGCAAGCAACCCGGGCTCTCCAGAGGAATATCATCCTCAATCCCTAGTCTAGTGTCATGTTAGACACAAGGGCTACAGAACTCCTTCCAGATCAGGGCTGCAGTTAGAAGTGAAGGTGAATCCTCACACAGTACAGCCCAGAGGTCCCAGGGCCGGAATCCCTTGGGAAGGTGGGATGGTGGAGGTAGAAGGGGCTGGTGAGAAGGAAGGAGAATAGAGCGTAGGGGAGAGATGGAGTGGTGAAATGAAAATAATGTCATCTGGCAAGTGTACAGATCTGTTCGAGGTTATTAAGGTTTAAAAGCATCATCATTAGAAAAGCAATATTAAAGGTGGGTTGTAGAAAATTTACAAATAAGATGAAATAAAAGTAAAATGAGAGAAAGTGGTACAACTAAAACCATCTCAATATTTGGTAAAAACCAATATTCTGAGGGTATTGCTTGACAAAAGAAATAATGTTTTAGCAACCAATAAGGAATTTTGTGGGTGAACCTTCTTATCAACCTAAAAGCTGTCTTGGTGGTCCTGCTCCAGGTTGGTGATACCTATTATGTCTTAGTGCATAAGGGTCCCTGGTGAATCTTGCTTAACTCTGCATTTTCTTTGCTAGGTCAGGCCATCCCTAGCAACTGTAGAGCAAGCAGAATTTTAAGAGCCAAGTCATCTCTAGGTGTCAATTGCACTGTTTTCACACGAGCAAATCTTCCATTTTTGTCTGAAACCTGATGGAATCTTTGCATTGGAGCAAAAAAATAGACTATATTGAAAAGCTAAACCCATGGAATAACTAATACCATATTCCCTTTTTCATTTATTTTGAGTACTGTCTTATTGATAACCTATGGAATGTGGAGGATTGCAGCATGGAAAAAATTGCAAGGCACCCAAACGAGAACAAGCTGAGGCATAAAGCTTGGTAGAACAAGGGAGTCAGAGCCACCATCGCTTGTTTTTGCCAGAGATTCAGAGGCAGGTGCGGGAGTGAGAGAGGTTTAGTGTGGGGAAAAAAGGGAAGGTTTCAGGTGTGTCCCGATTGGAGGTTGTTTGCCTGGGGAGGCTGGTAACAGGCTGACTAGAAGGAGGACAGCCTATGTGATTGATTAGTAAGCATACTTGGCTTTTCTCTGGTTGGTCCCAAGTTAGAAGAAGGGTCATAATAGAGGGAAGTTCGTGGTCATTGATCAAGTTATGACTGTTCTGGGCTCATTACATACATGGTCATTGCATGGGTCTATTGTCATGTATGGTGTGGCCATTGTTGGTTTGTATATTCAGTCTCAGCATGGATCTTAATTTTTACTTCCATTTTCAACTTAAAGTATCATGTTCAGAAAAGAGTAATAGTCGCTTTGAGTGAAAACCAACCCAAATAAAATATAAATAATAGGCCAATTCAGCATGTGCCATTCATTTTTATTTCATCCAAATGGTACAATCATTTAATTAAAATTTAAGTTCATTTGATAGGCAGTCCGTATATACGACTCTTAATTAAACCGTTCTTATTCTAGACAACTGGAACAAGTTCCAGTTAATATTTATTATGAAGTATCGCAAGTATGGAAAGTATTGGCTTGGCTAAAAATTTCGTTCGGGTTTTTCTGTAATGCTGCCCCCTCCTGTTTTTATAGGGCTCAGAGCTAAGAATGGTTTTTATATTTTCAAATAGTTGGGAAAAAATCAAAAGGATAATACTTCCTGGTGCCAGAAAATTATATGAAATTCAAATTCCTATATTTGTAGATAAAGTTTTATTGAACCCCAGCCATGCTCATACAGTCACACATTACATATGGCTGCTTTTGTGCTACAATGGCAGACACTGACAGGGACCATGTGGCTCGCCACACCTCAATTATCTATTACGGAAAAGATTTGCCAAACCCTGAGCTAGAGTATTGCATCTTCTCCTTTGATCACTCATGGAGTGGGTGAGATTTTTTTGGCAACATGGCAAACCCTAAGGATCCTAGGCCATGCAATGATGAACATGTTCTGTTACACAGTGACCAATTCCGGAAAAAATTAAAATATTCTTTTTGTTGTTGGAAATGAAAAGAATATCACTTAATTTTATAAGAAAAAACACATATTTCTACTGAAAATATTTTCAGTCAATAGATTACTGATTGGAGGAATTTCAATTTAAAATGTCAGTACTGTTTGCAGCCACTGAAGTGTTCCTAACTGGGCATACTGATACTTGAAATTCCTCCTGTTTTTAAGGTTTCATCCATGTTTCACTATTAACACTAAACTGAATTCCACAAGTATTTACTGAATGCCTATTCTGTGCCAAGTACCATGTTAGGCTCTGGGGTTACAGTGGTGAATGAAAACAGGTATAATCCCTGCCCAAATGGAATTCAGTCTAGTACAGAAGCCGGCAAATGTTAAAAGGCCATAATATTTTTTGGCTTTGTCACCCATAAGGTCTCTGTAGCAACTACTCAGGTCTGCCATTGTAGCAGAATTGTCCCTGTAGTTTGCCCACCCCTGACACAGTGGGAGAACCAAGTATTATGCAAATGTATGTAAAACCTCTTGTCATAGGAATTTTACAGGTGGGGTATGAGAGCTATGAGAGAACCTTAGAGGGAGAGAGACTTGACCTAGTTAAGGAATCGGGAGAGGTCTCTGGGGAACTGGAAATGGAGCTGAGACGTAAAGGAGGATTTCTGGATTCCCTTACTCCACTTGTTTCTGCTCCTAGAGCACTGGCACCACATGGGCTTTGGAGGAAGGTGGACCTGGGATCAAATCTCAGCTCTGCTTCTTACAGGTTATTTAACTTCCACTCTTCAGTTGCCCTGGTTAAATATGAATGCTAACTAACAGGAATAATAAATAATGCCTCAGACACAAATTAGGCACTGAGATCCCTGAAATCTTCTGCCCTCCTGAGGAGATAAAAGTCACCCTGGCTCCTTGAATTACTTGAACATCTCTGAGGCACCTCTCAGCTCTTGGATATTTCGCGTTGAAAGTATTCTGTCACTGATGGACTTCTAGAGAAGCCCTTGATCTCTTCCAGCTTAACAGCCCTCTCCTGCCCTCTTCTGGCCACAATGTGTCACTGTGGCCCTGCAGGTCCTGGTGCTCTCCTTCAGGGTCACCGCACTATCTGTATTAGCATACTGAATACCTTTGAGCCCTGTACTAGAGCACATGCCCAGTTACTGAGTCGAACAAAACCAGTCCCTGAAACTGGTCATACACTGTGAGAAGCAGACAAGTGAAGAGATGATTAGAATATGGTGGATTCCTTCTAGTGAGTGGCTATGGAGGGTAAAGAGGCACCTCTCAATCTTTGGGGGCGTTGGGAATATACAGGGATGTCTTCCTGAAGGAGCAGCTGACGTAAGCTGGCCAGGAACAGTAATAGCGTGGCTGAGTGGAGATCTGCTGGGGGTACCAGTTGGCAAGAGTGGGGGATAGGCTTGGCCGAATGTGAAATGCCAGACTTCATCCTGAAAACTAAAATCGTTACTTTTTGCTTTAACGTTCTTTCTTGTAAATTAAAGGTAAATAAGTTAATTCTTGGTGTATACCTAAACCAAATAGTAACTGTGTACAGATTATTTGTAAAGAAGTATTAAAAATAATTGTTTTAAAATTCCAAAAATCCCTGAATATTATACCATGTACTATAACTTAGGTTACAGATAAACACTTTGTGTGCTAATCAAATATTTTAACTTGATATGTGCTCTACAGAAGACATTTTTAGGCCAAGAGATATTTTTAAAGATCAAAAAATTCGTGTAACTCTCTGTTAAAGTTCTCTTTTTGTTATTGTGATGAAAAGGACTTGATATAATCTGTTTTGATCATTTAATTCTGGAAAAGAACCTAATTATTGAAGCAGAATCAAAATTTCAGTATGAAATACTTAAAAAAATCATTCCCTCAGAAATTTTCAAAGGATCTCTTCGAAAAATTAAGATCTGAACTAGGAAGAGAGTTTAGGCCATGGTTTTCAAACATTAGAGTCACCTGGAGGAAGTTTTAAAAATCCCTCTGCTCAGCCAGACCGATTCACCCTGAATCTCTGGGGTGAGACCCCAGTGTGTTTTTAGACCTCTCTCCAGCTGGCTCCATTGGGCAGCCAAGTCTTGAAAACTATCGGTTTGAGACAAATATATAACAATGTAATTGTTATATATTTATCAGTTGACCCAAATTAAGAAAATATTTTAACTTTTATATTACCTATCCAGTGCTAGTTAGCAAAGTAATTACTATACACTGTAGCAGCCAGAGTAGTAATACAGTACAAGGATCTAAAACAAAACAAAGCCGAGCTAGAAAAAGGGTTGTTTTTGTGTATTTTTAATGACCATTTTAACAAGTTATTTAGTAACATTAGGAACCACAGTTGCTATGAATTGTTCTAGTCTTGTTCTTAAGGAAGCAAATTAAAAATGCAAATATGTATTATTTCCGAAATTCTTTGCATTTGAGGACTTGTAATCATATGACTTGCACAATTTCTCCTTTTGCATACACACTTTTCTGCTAGAAGAGGACATTGGAGAGGAAAATAATTATTAAAATGACTCCAAATGTACTGCGACAAAAAGATAGCCCTGGTAATCAGATGCATGATCCCTCAGCACCATCCCCTACCCCACCCCTGCCCATTATACAATCGTCCAATTGAGGATTCTTGGGGCAATTTAAAATTGTAACTACATAAACCTATATAAGATACATACAGACTTTTTACATTTTATTTATTCCTACAGAAAATAAGAAGAAACAGAGTCCTATCAAAAGAATACGTCTCCCAGTGGTTGAATGTACTATGAAAAAAAATCAACAAAGAAAAACTAACAAAATAACTTAAAGTATACAACTGCTGTGAATTTCAAAGGTACGAAACTACAGAAAAAGTGAGTGCATTTTCTTTTATATTTTTCAACTGTCAATGGAAGTCTTAAAAGTTTGAGATTTAACAAACTCACGCAACCCTCGCCAAGGAGCAGAAAAAGGAAATAACCTTCTAAAAATACAAATGGATAAACATGGTCAGATTATTAAGTGCAAAAATCTTATGTTGCTCCCAATCATGAGCCTCCTGAAGACTTCAGAGCATAAAAATCACAGCACACGTGTTACCAGCCAACCACAGGGAAACTTTGTGTACTGTATATATTCTGTATTTTGTTACGTCTAGGAAGCCAGCAATTGAGATACCACCATGTGACAAAAATTGTGTCTCAGGATTCATAAAATATGGCACGTGCATATATCCTTCCAAAATGAGATATGGGGGAAGGAAGTATATTTATTCATTTGGGAAAGAGACACTAATCTTACTACTTAACATTTTGAATTATTTCCACAGTTAGTGTGGCAAATACAATGAAATGCCAGATATTTGAGATTTTTTTTGTAGTTAAGCATTTTATTATCATTTTTCTTTACAGGAACAGGAATAACCTGAAGATGTCTTCAACCAAACTACCTAAAACAAAAGACCTCTTATATAAATTAGGCTCTAGTTTTGTAATAGATCAAAATACTGTATTGGTGAAAATAAATAGATAACAGAAAACAACACACTTGATTTCCATGTTTGCTATCAGACCCCACAAATACGTTTGACTTTATAATTCAGTATACTTGAAACACTGAAACACAACAGGCATGCACAAGTATGCCAATGCTAAGGATTCCAGATGATACTTGTTACAGTTTTTCTTAATAAAAGTGGGAACAACACATTGCTAGGTACACAGAAACATGATTTTGCACAAAAGAGCTAAACTGTTGCAAGAGGCAAGTGCTTCCTAATAGGTTTCTAGTGTAATATAACCGTGTGCTCTAAGTGTATGGTGTGTTCTACTACATAATGGAGAATTATGGGATTTTGTATTTTCCATCAAACCACAAAATCTGTTAAGTCAAAAAAAGAAAACAAGCAACGACCCCTCCCATAACATTAGGTGTACTGACAATCATATTCCCATGTATGACAGAAGAGTACTAATACATTTTTTTCTTTCTTTACTTCCTTTTATTAAGAACACTTCTTAGGGTTTTTTGGCATTTTACATTCAGTGTCCATTGGCTCCTTCTGAGAGTATCCGTGAAGGTTCGGTAAATTTTGCGGTGAACAAGTAAAAAAGGGCTGGTGTGGGTACCAGTGCCAAAAGGGGTAGATCTTGCTCGAGTTTATCCACTCTGGAAATGGAGATTATTCCATAGGCATGAAGTAACCAGTGGCTGAAGAGAACAATGAGTCTTTTCTTTCTGACCAGAAGATCATAGCAGTTCTACATAATTTTATAAAAGAAAGAAAAGAGAAATACAGATTATTGGGCTGAATTGGCTAGGTAAGTTATTACATTTTACTGTAAAACATATTATTGTCACACAAAATCATAACCTCAGAATCACAGGGACCTAAGAAATCACCCAGTCTTGCTACTACACTTCACAGATGAGGAAACTGAGGCTTCCTACATTCAGCACTCAGCGGCAGCACCAAGACGGGAGCCCACGTCTCTAAGTTCTGGGCTACACTACCATTCGACCCTGGAAACACTACTGCTTCTTCTGAAAGATCTGAACTGGAAGGGGAACGCCACTTTATGTGCCTTCTTCCTGCCCTGATCCACAGCAGCTGAGTCTACCAGTGCGAAGGAGGAGGTACATACACCCAACTTCCTTAACTCCAGCATTCCTAGAGTCTGCTGCCTGGATACTTAGAAGGGAGCAGAAATGACATGTGACTACTCTGATTTCCCTTGTATCTTTAATACTGCTCTACAATATACAGAAATTGGAAGGACCAAATTATTATAAAAGTAATATCTAAATGTGCTAATGAACACACACTAAAATGTAATTTGCAACTGGTTACTTAGCAGCCTTCCCTCATTAAATGCTCATCGGCTCACCTAGAGCTTGACTGTCTTTTCCTGACTTGAATCCCTATTTCAGATTCATGTACAGAGTGCTAACTGAAGTACATGAATGTTTTATATATGGGGGATTCCCAGCAGCAGAGAAACAAATATGATTCAAGCTAATCGAACTTTCCATAGTAACTATGGATAATAAACAAAAATTCAAAACATTCATTTTATTCAAATAGCCAATCATTCCCCCCCCCACATTTCCCTAGAGTTGATAAAAGTGCCAAAACTAATTTGCTTATCTTTAATTATACTGCAAAGTTGATTAAAGATTACCAAGGAGAAATGGGAGTAGAACACAAACGGAAGCATCTGAAAAATCACCGTAAAAATACTGTCTAGTTCCTCTACTGCTAGTCTGCCTAAGTCACTATGATTTCTTTCTCATTCTTTCACTCATGTAACAGAAACAGGAGCTTCAAGAGCAACCACTCCAAAATAGTTAACAACTTTCTCTGGGGTGAACTTTTTTATGTTAAGAATTATAAGAGAGCACATATCAACTGTAGTGGGCGGTTGAAAACAGTGCATAGGCACTAGATTAGCAAGCACAGGATGGAAGAGTACTAAGACATGTTACACTTTTATTCCTTTAGAGTTTACTCTCTAAGGGTTCTAACAGTGGCCTTCCACTGAAATATTAAAAAGTAAGAGGCACAAAAAGGATATCTCAAGATAGGAACAGCATCGGAACTAATGTGAGCGTTAATAACATTTCCAAATCACCAAAGTATTACAGATATTAGAGGGCAAAAGTAGACATCCGTAATCAAGAAAATAAAATTAGGGACAAAACATAGAAGGGTATGGAATGTACACTGTAATTACTGACGACTGTTAGTGTTTACTGCAAAAAAAAAAAAAAAGGCTAGAATTAGTTCTATATAAAATAAAGCATTTTTATGTTTCCTTCAAAATAGTGTTAATAAGGTTCAACATTTCAATAATTATACATTTTCTATGTGGATAAACGATGTGAAATGAGTTTTTTCTCTAACATGCCGGAGTTAAGCCTGACTACTTCACTAATTTCCCAAGCAAATATTGTCTAGTATACAACTTTTCATGAACTCATGAGCCAAAAGCCACTGAGTGGCATCGTTTAGCCAAGGTCAGCTGTAACATATCATATGCACTATTCTCCTATTCAGTTGTCAAATCTATAAAAAAAAAAAAAAAGTCTTTAACAAAGGAAAAAAGATGTCCTACCTCTATTTCGGAAGCCGACATGTACACAGCCAGAGTAACCAAAGATAATACTAATATAATGTATGGGAAGGCATAGTCTGAAAGACAAACATTGGTATTATGCTGAAAATTAAATTTTCTGAATAAACCATCAAAAAATTCAAACAGTATAATTCTTTCCATAGACAAAAACCTTCTCAACCAGTCTTGGGAGAGAGTGAAGCCCTAATGCTCTAAGGCAGGGGTCAGCAAACTTTTTCTGTAAAGGGCCAGATAGTGAGTACTTTTGGCTTCGTGGGCCACGCAGTTTATGTCTCGGTCACCTAAGTCCGCAGTTGTAGTGGGAAAGCAGCCAGATCATACAGAAAATGGATGTGTCTGTGTTCCAGTAAAACTTACTTTATAAGTTTGTAAGCTATAACTTATTTATAAGTTATTCAGACAATAAAATTCAAATTTCATATAATTGTCACACGTCAAGAAATATTACTCTTCTTTTGATTTTTTTCCCCAACAGTTAAAAAATGTAAAACTATCATTGGCCCAGCTTTGAAGACCCCTGCCTGAAGGCTTCCACTGCTGTAGAGAATTAACTTCTCTCCTATGCGTCTCGCATGATACTAGTTATGTATCAAACTTGGGAGAACTGGCAAAATAATTACTCAATTTTCTGTGTTTTGTGGTCCAGATGGGGAACTTCAGTTGAGAAAGGCTATATATAAGAGTAATTCAGCTTTAATTAAAAGGTCATATACCAATAAACCTCAAAGGCTAAATGGATCATTCAGTGCTCTTAATGTCAAATTTCTAGACAGTTCTACTTCAAATACAGTACAGTAAAATAATACTTTAAGTGAAATTTTTTTCTTAAAAATACCACCTCTTAAAATGTTCTAAATTTATAGCTCACTAAAACAAATGGACAAATTGAGAAAGATACCTTGAATTATTTTTATACAATTATTTTAAAACGATTAACTTCAGTTACTAAAACTATTAATCATTCTACGATACAATGCAGTGGAACCTATCTGGAACATTTTCAAATGTTAATTAAGGATATGGCAGCCCGAATCTCTGAATTATCTATGCAGGTCTGATTCCAATTACTAAATAACTGACAATGATTAGGTCCTAACCAGCCATTCAAAAGAATCCCAATTAACTTATAAATAGCTAAACAATGTTGCTAATGATAGTAAGAACTGGTAGAGAAAGAACTGGTAGTAAAAAGGAGAAAGAGGAAATTTCCAACAAGCCCCAAACTTGTGGGGAGTAGAGGGAGGTTCTGGGCTCAAAGCAGGATTTAGAGTGATTCTTACTCTAGGGTCTAAAACAATGTAATATTTTGAGCAACTAGGTCTGGCTGGGGGTAGTGCCTGGAAATCTTCATTTTAGTTCTGCTGGTGGTTCAGAGGAAGATCACACTTAAAAACTGGCTTCAATAATACTTCCAAGCAGGTAAAAGCTTGTCACTGACATCTTCCTAATTACTCCAGTGTCTCTCTCCCTAGACCCTGGTATCTTGAGCTACCAGAAGCCTCTTGGTGCTCTACTTTGCTCAGACTTGCTATATTCCCTTGTCATGGACTAAATGTTTGTGACCCCCACCCCCCAAATTCTTATGTTGAAATCCTAACACTCAAAGTGATGCTGTTAGTAGGTGGAGGGGCCTTTGGGGTGGATTAGGTCATGAGGGTGGAGCCCTCATGAATGGGATTCGTGCCCTTATAAAAGAAACCTCAAAGACCTCTTCCCTCTTCTGCTATGTGAGGACACTGAAAGAAGACAGCCATCAATGAACCAAGAAATGAGTCCTCACCAGACTCCAAATCTGCTGGTGCCTTTTTTCAACACCATAAAATTATGAGTTGGTATGATACCCTCTGTGACTAATCTCAGCTGATTGCACAAGTTTATACTTAGTGCAAATAAACAATAACTCCTTGATCCTCCTATGAATGTGCTTTGAGTGGAGGCTTGTTAACAAAATGATCCAAAGACTTTCAGTGTGGGAAAAGGCATTTTCCATATAGGCAGCTACAACATAGAAAGTAACACTGTCTGGCAGTCTCCTTAGGTTAACTTTCCAAACCTTTCCCTGCTTTCCACAGCTTTTCCCTTTTCCCCATTTCATAACCAAGAGGTTCTATACAATAGTACCAGTGGCAGTCTAGGACACAGGGATTTGAGGGCTGGCAACGCTTAAATCTTTAAGCCTAGTCAGCTCTCCCAAGCTTGTCTAGGATAAATGACTACCTGTGCTCTTTTGAATATTCCATGAATACCTAAAACTGAATTCACTTCTCACCAACCTATTTGCTTATTCTAACATTCATTATTCATACATTCACTAGTTACTAAGTCAGAAAGCTCCTTTATCGTATTCTCCTCCCATTTCCTCAACCCCTATATTTAATTAGTTACCTAGCTTAGTTAATTCTGTCTTTGAAATAGTTCTTCTTTCACAATGTTTCTCTGCTTTAGGTCAGACAGTCAGGCCCGGCTTATGGCTGTTATCTCTTAACTGATCCCCCAGGTTCTCTTCCCTGCCAATCCATCTTCCACACTGCTACCAAGTTATCTTTCTAAAATGCAAATCTAGTCATGTCACTCTTCCTCCTGAAATCCTTTTAAGAGCAGGTCTCTAGTCCCTAGAGCAAGAATAGCAACCTCAAATGCCTACAGAGGTCATCCAGGAGAATGACTGAAGTGGGCCAAGTCTAAGAAAATAGGAAACGGTAGGAGCTAGGAAAAACTAGATTTTCAAACACTCTGCAGGCCAAAAGAAACAATACATCTGTAAAACCAGAATATGAGGGATAACAGACTCCTGACTAGTCTCCAATTTCTTCTTCCCGTGGCCTTATCCTCAGCTCTACCCTCCTAACTTTGAATCAAATTCATTACTAAGCTACATTACTTGCACAGTGATGCCATCTTGCCCAGTTCCTTCAGGCCAGAAGCTTGCCCCCTGCACCCAGGCAGGCTCCATATAAAGATGGTATCCAACATCCTTGCAATGTTCAACATCACACGTTCAAAAAGTCCCTATGTTCTCTCAGCTACTTATAGCTTTCCTAGTAGTATATGAGCTCTTTAACACCAACTTTCTCTCATTCTTCTTTCGAGTCACAGATCAGTCTAAATGGTTGCTGAATAAATGAATGGATATATTAAAAATATATATTGAGGATTTTTTACTATATCTAAAAGTCTTTCATAAAGGAATTTAGAAAACTAAGACTTAATGGTAAACAGTATATATTATCATGAGTAATTTCCATCTATTACATGTAAAAACCATCTATTATATCAAGAGTAATTTCCATCTATTATATGTTTTTTAATTTATACTCAGGTTTTAAAAATCTTCCTATTGACGTTGTGAGCTTCAAATACAAAGTATTCTCTAAACAGAAATCAGTTTTGATAAAGAATGATGATATGTTTTAGCAAAAATATATACTATGGTTTATTTTCAAGAATAAAAAACAGAAACCAAACTACAGAAAAAGGTCCACAATTATACTCTGAGAAAATATTGTTTATCACATATAGTAAATATATTTCATGGACTTTACCCAACAAACTTACATAAAAGGCCTCCACCAACTGCCTGAAGCACGGTTAAAATTGGGAAGAAGTAAAGTGCAGCATAAATACTTTTAAATCGATCAGATTTCCCTAACCCACAGGCAATCTTCTTTACCAGAAGAGGTCGGAGCAGCATCATTAATACCAAGCAGAATGCATAATAGATAAATACAATGGTGTATCTGGAAAATAAAATAAAAAATTATAACATCAAAAATATGTTTTAAAATGTATTTTTATCATTGATCATTTTAAAATCAAAGATCCTGAAAAAGGTTTAAAAAGTCTATCCATCGAATATTCAGATTGGTGGAGGGTTCACCAAAAAGACTCTCATAATACCACTGCAAAGTGTATGCTGAGTCCTTTCCGGTAGACAGTTTGGAAATGTGTATCAAAAATCCTAAAATGTTTATATCCTTTAATTCAAAAATTGTACTTGTAGAAATTTATCAAAGGGAAAAAATCGGGTATACACAAAAACCTGATGAACAAGCATTTTTATTGAATCACACAATAAAGAAAACTCAGGAAGAAAATAAATATTCAACAATAGGAAGTTGGTTAAATTTTAGAGTACATTTATGCTGGAATACTATGCAGACATTAAAAATCCAGTGATGAAAGAAATGTTAACAACAAAAGCAACTGTGCCTCATACATTAAGTGACAAGAACAGGCTACAAAACGGCATGTGCATAGAATAACCTTAATATTCTTTAAAAAAGAATAAAAAAATAAAAATAAAAAGTGCAGCTGGAAAGACATTTTTAGCAGTGATCATCTTAAGAAATGGAATTACGGATTATTTTATTTGGGGTATGCCTTTTCTGTTTTCCAAATATCCTATAATGTAATTTTTACAACCAGAAAAAAAGTTGCAAAAAGATCTCTATCAGCAGACTATAGTTTCTAACTCCTTATTGTGAATATTTATATTTCTATGCACATAGTTCTAACTTCCTTTCCATGAGGATTTTCAAATTATTTTTTTTACTATCTTATACACAAACCCTCTCCCTTGCAGGGGGGAGTCAAGGGAAGCACGGGAGTTGTTTCAAATAACTGACCACATGCCTCTTCTCCACACAGCTTAATGATACCGGGTCGCTGTGCTCTCATGATGCTTTTAGGTCCAGCACTGTACCGTACTGCATTATTTCAAGCCTCTCTTCTTGGATGATGAGTTTTGTCTTCTTAGGCTACCTCTTACCAATATCAAAACAAAATAAAATCTGTCTATTCCTTCAGCTTGTAGTTCCTTAAGAGCTCCAAAAAGACTATTATTTTAATCAGAAGGAAACCATCATGTGCTACCTGTCCTAAAGAACGAGGAAACTAGCTTTTGGAAGGAGATACCTGTTTCCTGCCCCTGCTCTCCACCAGAAGACCTCACCCTCTACCTCCCCGCCCCCATCCATGCCCCTCATATGCACATAGGATAAATCTGACAAGCTAAAGCTAAGTTTTGTTACAACAGTAATTACTGCTCATTGTCAATAACTCAGAGTTTTAGTAAACATTACCTTTTGCAGTAAGTTTCTAATGATAGAAGCTTGCATGTTTTTCCATATCTTATCTAATTAATTTCCCCTCGAAACTATAATTATCAGTAAAAGTATTCTGATATTTTTCAATTTGTAAGGAATTTATATATACCAATGGAGAAGATATCCTCCACTAGTCAATGTAATAGTGTTCCAAAGGTTTCTGTTAATATTGCGCCATTACTTTTTGTTGACTTACAAAAGAAAAAAATCATTGACTTTGGTAGTCCTACAGCTTTCAGAAATGTTTAGCCCCAGTCTAGCCACATATGTAAGTTTAAATGGTTATGTAAAGTAACATGTATGAATTCAAATGCTAGTATTATAAAATCTTCTCATACTTTTAATAAAACATTGTTTTGTATAATTAGTAAAACAAGGCAGACAGTCCATTCCACAGTGACTATTGGTAAAGCTGCTAAGAAAAAAAAAATACCTACTTAATTCAAAGATGGTGAACAGATGGAAAATGTCCTAATCAATGAAGTTGTGTGATGAGTCTGACTGAGTGCTGTGACAAGGCTCTGAGGCTACACCCAACTCAGCAGGACAAGTGCTGTAATAAATTAGAAGTGGCTGTTATGACTGCAGAATGAGGGCTGCGAGTACCTATTTGCCATCTCTGTTCTCATATTTTTTGACTCTCCTACTACAGGATTTACAGATGTTATAAAAAACACTATAGATGTGAAGAGCAGTAAATCAGTCTGATTTTGTTTTAAATAAGATGGTTATACATCTTATTTAAATATAATATCTGATTCAGTAATTAACTTCTCTATATAGGACCAGGTTAAGTTCTGCAAGTCCCCAGGACAATATGTGACAAGAGAATAATCAAAGCTGAGGGTTATAGCTCTATGAAATCAACAAAGAAGATAGTATCAGTCTTTTAGATACAATTTATATATATAACTATGTCTGGTTGTCTCTGTATATAAATAATTTGCAGGACTTAAAAGGTAGGCAAGTGGAAAAGATTTTTATAGCTCTATATTTGGATCTCGTTTTTTGTTTTGTTGTTGCTTTTTTTTTCTACTTTTTTTTTGGATCTCGTTTTTTGCAAAGTATCTTTTTACATACGTGCATGTTTGTTTTTGATACTTAGTACTATTAAGAATTGCACAAAAAGTATGATTTTGTTGAGCATATTACATAATGGTAACTTGCTACAACTATGAGAATACAAATACTAGACTCTTCTATTATACATTTACTGAGAAAAACACATCAGAATGAACACTAATTCACAGAAATTCTAAAAACGTAGGCCAGTGTAATATTATACAGAATCTTATGAATTTGATATTTAAAAAAAAAAAAAAAAAAAAATAAAACAAAACCCAAATCTTATGAATTTGATATTTAAAAAAAAAAAAAAAAGAACATGAAGCCAAGCACTCTAATAATAATGCCAGCTACTTCTACGTGCTTCCTGTATGTAAGGCATTTATTTAAGTCAACTTACAAGGTATCATTATTCCCATTTTTACCAACAGGAAAGCCGAGGTTAAGAGGCTCTTAACATGTTCAAGTTAACAGCTGACAGACCTGGGATTCAAACTCAAGCCTGTTTTTAGCTCCAAAGCCTATACTACTTCCTGTATGTCAGATATTGCTTCTCTGTTGTATAAGAAAAAGGTTTTCCTTGTAATTCCCTTTTTAAGAAACAGATATAGCTTATTTTAGAAGTGCTCAGACATACTTCAACATCAACACAAAAATAGTTTCACTTCTATTACACTAAGATGTATTTCTATTTCCTCTTCTCAGACTATGTATCACGTAAAAGAAGGAAATCATTTCTGTATATCTCCCCCAGTGCCTAGGAGCCATTTCGCAAGGCTCAATCTGCTTACGTGAATGAAATCTATCATCACTTTTAAAAGAATGATCCCACGTCTAAATAAATACTTACAGTGGGTAGACAGCTTCATGAGTACAGTGCACTGTGGTAACATAATCTGGACTTGGGTTGTAAAGCATGGTGTACCAATCAGAAAGCATCAATACCCGACATGAATGGATATAAAGCACACCGACTGGATCGCTCACAAGTAAGGTGGTGATAGCTGCCATAGTGCATTCAAATAATGCAGTGACGTGTTGGAAAAGGGCACTGGAACTAGTAAAACAAAAGAAGCACAATCACCAGAAAATTCTCAGCATGTTAAGTGGCTTTTAATAAAACCTGTGTATGCTTCAAAATATGTATTCTAAAAAGAAGTTTTAACTGATAAATCCTGAAACAAAAAAATCTTCTAAATAGGTAAGTAAAGCCAAGCACATATGAAAACTACTTGAGAAGGATTTAACCTTGTTTACTAAAAAGGGATAAATACTCATCCCAGATAACACTGTGCCAATATTGTCTAAATGTGTAGAAGAGCAGAAATTAGATCTACCTTTATCTTCAGTAACTCGCCAAATTATTAAAAATGTCTTGAAGTTATCTATGCATCATTTTCAATTATCTTAAACATTAAAAGTACATAAAAGATTATATGTAATACATATTAGTTATAAAATATAATAAACAATGTAAGCTCACCACCTAACCCAATAACTAAAACATTAACAACTCGTATCTACCTGTTCCTCCCCATTCCACATTCCTGTCTCTCCCCTAGAAATAACCATTATACTAAATGTTCTTTATCAGTTATTCTAAACAGTTTTTATTCCAACTGTATTTATACTTCAAAAACCACTATTTAGTTTTGCTTATTTTTCAACATGATAAAGTGAGGTAAGCTTTCTGAGATTTTTCTTTCCACTCAAAATTACATTTCCAAGATTCATTCATGGTTTTGCTTATAGCTGAAGTTCAGTCGTTTTCATTGCTGTATAATATTCCATTGTGTGATCTTTCCATTATTTATCCATTCTGCTTCATTAGTAAAATGTGTTGCAAATGTCTTCCTCTCAGTTTGTGGGTTGAATTTTCATTTTCTTTGTGATGTCTTTTTATGAATAGATGTTTTAAATTTTAATATAGTTGCCTTTATCAATTTTTAAATTTCTGGTTAGCAGATTCTCACACTAAGAAAAATATTATCCTATACTTTCTTCTAAAAGTTTTAAGGTTTTGCTTTTCATGTTTCAATCTTTAACTCAGAAGAGATTTCTGTGTCTAAGTTAGTATATAACTTTAGCTTTTCCCATTTGGATATCCAACTGTCCCAGCAGCAGCATTTTCTTGAATAGTTACTCTGTTCTCCCCACTAAGCTGCCATGCCACTTCTGCCATATAAAGTCTCCTATATAACCGGCCTGTTTCTAGGTTCTCTATTTTGTTCCTGGGGTCCATTTATCTATCTCTGAGACAACAGAATATGACAATAATTCTTGATATTACATACATTCTTTTACTTTTTCAGTGGTCTTGGTCATTCTTGGGCCTTTGAACTTCCATATAAATTAGAGAATTAGCTTGTCAAGTTCCACAGTATAAATCCAATGTAGCTTAGCTACCTTGGTCTTGGCTACCTCACAGTACTGTGATTCTGTAAATGAAATATAGGGAGGTAATTGATTTTATATACTTAGCTTACAGCCAGCCTCTTCACTAAACTCTCATTATTTATGATTGCTTCTCTATAGATGCTTTTGAGTTTTCGATTTGAACAATGTTTCAGTTACCTATCACTGCACAGCAAACTACCCTAAAACTCAATGGCTTGAAACAACCACCAGTGATTATTTCTCACTGTTCTGTGGTTTGACTGGGCTCATCTGAAAGAATGAAAAACAAATTCACAGAATTGCTTCCTAGGAAGCAAAACACATCCCAAGCAGAATAAATAAAAAGAAATTCACATTATAATTAAGCTGAAGAATACCAAAGATAAAAGAGCAGCTGGTCAGCAGCCCCCATGTGCTCACAGCTGACAGCCAGCACCTACTCCAGCATACGAGTTACTCATTTTGAACACCACAGCCCAGTCCAGCCTCTAGGTGGGTGCATCCCAACCCAACATCACGTGGAACAGAAAGGACTACCCAGTTGCTATTGGCAGTTAACCTCTGGCCACCCTCCCAACCCTACTGCCTGGTTTGTCACTCTGGCCCCAGCTCAGGGTGGGTTTGCTTGTTTTCTGTAAAAGAGTTCTCGGAGATCCCCCCTTATTCCTGTGAGGCCAGCAATGTCTTAAACAGTATGTCTCTTCCAGACTTTAGTTATTTCATGCAGGAGGGTGACCTGGAGCTCCTAATTAGCCCATGGTGTTGGAAGCAGAACTCCTGTGCCATTTTACACAGATGAAGACACAAAATATGTAAGTAAATGTGTACACTTTCATATTATATAATCCAATCTTTTGCTTCCCTACAGAATTCATATTTTTAGAGGCAAAATCCCAACCTCATTATTTCTTGCCATGACTTTAGCAACCTTTTTACTGGCTTCCTCTTCTCATCATGCTCCCTTTCAATCCATCTGCAGTCAACTACGTAATCTTTACAAAATGGAATCTGCTTTTAAAACTCCTCTTATTAAACTACCTCAGTGGATCCCATCTGCCTTTCAGGAAAAATACTTCCTGCCAGCCTTACCTCCCACACCTCCTGCCCTTACGAAATTACTTTGTTTCCTCACTGCTCCATTCATCTCAGCATGCTTCATGCTCCACCTGAAAACACGTCACCTACCTGGCAAATGGTGTATCCTTCAAGATCAGCTCTGGGGTTGTCCCCCAGGTCTTAGGAGTATTTCCTAAGACTCCCCCAGCCCCAAACCTCTTTATATCTTGGTCTCATTTAGTCCCTATTTCTCATAGCACCCTCAGCTCTCATTTCTTGGTTATGCTGTGCTCTTTCTTGGCTCTAGACTTTTGCACATCTTTTTCCTATTGTCTGACTCTTTCCTCAATTCCTCTCTCAAAAACTACTCATTTTTCAAAGTTCAACTTAAAGTCAGTTTTTTCTGTGACACCACCCTATTTTGAGAGGACAGAACTGACTTCTTCCCTCTTTAAGCTAGCCTTAAACCTCTGTACACACCTCTCCTATAGACCCTCACATACACTGTGATGGTTTGTCTACCTCATCCCTGGACTGTGAGCACCCACATCTTCATCATCTCTGAATCCCACAACCTAGCACAGCACCTGGCACATTGCAAACATCCCTAAAGACTGTTGCATGAATACATCTGGAAAGCTATAAATTACATAAAAACAAATTACAGAAGAAGCGCAGCTTCTGGCTTCATTACATAAAAACATGTAAGTTCTGCCTATCTCTGCCCTGGCCTCAAAGAAAAACAAATTTAATACTAAACTTTGGGGAAAGCAAGCAGGCCAGAAAGGGAAGTTCTGACTAGTGTCTAGCCCATGCATTCTCAATGGGCACTTTTTATATATAAAGCACATGTATACATACACTATATAAACCAATAAACAATATATCTGCAATATTAAAATTTTATGGGTAGGTGGAATTGGGGGAAAAAAGGTATCTAAAACGCTTCTTTAAGGAGGAAAGAATGAAAAAAATGTCGAGAAACATGAATCTAGCCTCAGACAGCTAGGCCTCTGCTTCCTTGATTTTAAGTGCAATGTCTCAGGAAAATGCAAGAGATAGTCCTTGTCTTCCTTGCTACCAATTTCCTAGGCAAAGCATAGATATGCAACCTCCTTTTTAAACCCACCTCCTTTCCTGCCTAAGCACTGATCACACCTCTGCTTTACCCCCAAACCAAGGCTCTACCCTCTGCTCTAAAATTCTCTCTCAAAACATATCTGATGTTTTAGTTCAAATGCATTTGGTGAGGTACATCCATTAAACCCACCTCTTCTCCACTCTGGGCTGAGAAGTTCCAAATGAGCAGTTATTCTATTTTAGCTCTGTTAATCACATCTCTTTTCTAGCCCTCATCTCTCATCATTCTATAACAGAAATTAAAAGCAGGATGAAAGCTGCTTTAAAAAAATTTTTTAATAGAGTCTTCTGAAAAAGTAATGAATGCTCTTCCAACGTAAATAATCACTGTGGACTTATTAGGTAGATCCAGAAAAGTACTGATTCTACTTCCACCTGACCTTCTCTTCACTTCCGTTCCTACCACTGGCCATCACTATTTCTTGGACAACAGCTTTCTAATATGTCTCACCACTAATCTGCCCTCCACAGAAGTTATCTTCCTAAAACATCCATCCAAGATGCTGTTTCTCTAAACCCAAACCTTCACCAATAAATCATTCACTCGGCAAATACTAAGTGAGTATCTACCATGTGCCAGCGGCTGTGCTGGTCTCTGGAGATTTCATAGAGAACAACAGCGATGGCCACTGCCCTCATGGAGCCTATGGTCAGGGGTGGGAAATAACATTAAATGAGGAGACAAACATAACTACAGATTGTGTTGACTGCTAAATACAAAGCAAAAACAACAACAAAATGAGAGTGCTATTAAAAAAGAAAAATAACGGGTACAGACCTACATTAGATTGGGTCAGGGGAGGCCTCTCCGAGTAGGTGTAATTTAACCTGAGATCTGAAGGAAGAAAAGGCAGCTAGGTAAAAAGTTGCAGGGAGAAGAGAGTATTTCAGGTAGAGAAGAGTTTGGGGAAAGGGACAGGACTTAAAGCAGGAAAGATGCTGAGATGTCAGAGGAACCAACAGCCAGGATGGCTGAAATGTACTACAGTAGAATATGGTTCCTCATTCCCAGTGGGATGAGGTTCACAACATCACCAAGAACTTTCACATTCTGGCCTCAATCCCCTTTCCCACCTTCCTTTATCACCTTTCTCTCATATGCAATCCACACTTTGAACACCCAACTACTTCCATTCCCACTCACAAGAGATCACGTTTCATACCTCCCCGCCAGTGTTCATGCTGTTGCCTCTGCCTAAAACGTTCCTTTTTTGAAGTGTTTCGGATGCCACCAGGCACAATTTATCTCTTCCATTCTTTGTGATTCCAGAGCATTTTGTTTATAAAGCTTTTATATACTTTTTGTTATATACTTTTAAGACTGATTTGTATTATAATTAGTTATGTATACATTTGTCTTCTCTACAAGAGTATGACTATAAACCACATCAGTTATTTTTGTATCTCCTTCCCTGATCTTTTCAACATAAAACACAATGCTCAGTAAATTTTTTGGATTTGTTTTAGTATGAGTTTTCATAATTAGCTTGCAGCTATAGCATTTTAACTACATTATACTAGATTACTAGTATTAAGTTGCAAAGTATTTGTTTTAGAACAATAAACAGTTTGTAATCATAGCCACGTCTTTGTAGAAAACCAATGAAGATAATTAAGAAATAAAAATATAACTAAAATACTCCCTCAGCATCACTCAGAGTGAAACAGACAAAGGATATTTCCCTTAATATTTACTGAGGCATGCCCTAGCATTAAGTTTCCTTGCCACAGTCAAAAGTAATCAGAAGATAAAGGAAAAACAAGTTTGCCACTTTTACAAAAACAGAAGTATAATTACTTGATAAGGTCTTCTAAATGATAGCTATTCCAACATCAGTCCACCCAGATACATTCATAGAAAGTGCTAACCTCTTTTTCCCTGAGTACCATTCAATGAAGAACCAATGTAAAACAAGAGGAAGCATAGCCATAAATCCAAGATAGAGCCAATCATAAAGTTCTGGAGACTCTGTGCAAGGCTGACAATACTTCTGTGCATTTGTTCTCTGTCCTCTTGGACACACCTATGATATATAAGAACAGTATTTTATATACAGTTATTATCCTAGAACATTAACACCTCCAAAAAATCATTCACTAAGACGTCACATTTCAGTTTAAACATCTGTTTACATGTGTATCTTTTAAAAATAAAAGATAAAGCGTAAGTAAAATAAAAAGCAATCTACATTGCATTTGCTATACCTGTATAAGGTTATTAAAGGACTCTATTAAGTTACTAAAATAGTTGACTAATATTACACGAAAAACCTAGTTATTAACACCATATAAAAATTGCAGAGAAATGCTCTGGAGTTGTAATGCTAAATTATTGTCCAAATCACTTTTCTATATTAATAAAAAGTAATTAGAAATTATTATAAAACTATCAAATTAGAAAACTTAGTAACTGTGACCGTCAAGATGTATTATAGATATATAATCAATATGACAACACAAATAAGGATTTTATTAATGCCTCCATATTCTTTTACAAGTTGAATACATTGAAGAAGTTATTCTACATGTGACAAGATTTCAGAAGCAAAAAGATTTTACAAATGAAATAACATACAAATGTTAAGACTTACCCCACATTCTCCATATATTTCAGTTGAGCCATTTTTAAATAACAGGGTCTTCCCACAATACAGTCCAAGGCATGCTGGTTGAATATCGACAGCTTTTTAAAAACAAATGCCAGTATAGTAACATCTTTTGTGATTATAAAAAATAAGGTAATAAGAGCTGAAACATTTGGCAGAAATATCTCAACACACTTTCAATTAAAAAATATGTATTAGACAAAAGTCTTGATACATTTATTTAAACGTTTCCTTTTACACTGTGACATTTACTGAATATAACTAATAAAAATTAGTTATATTTTTATTTCTTAATTTCTTTTACACTGTTCCATGACATTACATGGAACCTTATTGCTAATACTGTTCCTTAAGATTAAGGTCCTCAACCAGCAGAGCGGACTTTAAGCCCACAACTCAAAGCCTAACCTGGTACATCTCCAGTGGCTCTAACCAGCCATTCCCCTTGATTAGATGGTCTAGCCTTTTGAATTTCCTTTTTTTTTTTTTTTAACTAGAGGACTAAGAGAGGATTTGCCCAGTCAGGACATTAAGTGCGAACATACACACAAAATCTATTATCACCTTCCTTCATGACAGAACACCCTTTAATACCAGAAAAGCAGAGAGGACATAAGTTCAGAATAAAGGGAAGGTCTTTAAAGTAAATACATTCACCTTACAAGAAGCTTGTAAATTATCCTAACTTTGGTCATTTTTGTAGAGGACAAGTGAAGATTTCATCAAGGCTGTCACTGGGCCTCTGACCAATACTTAGGAACCACTGCATTAGAATCAACCCTCTGATCTCAAGGCTTGGACGACATAAAAAGCAGCTCTTTTTAACCAAAAAACTCAGGGCCTACAGATTGTCTTTGACCTCATCTACAGGGAGAAACTATCGAACTAGTTTTTTTCATCAGTGACATCTGATTCCCTTCAATCATTGACTCATTCCTTCAGTAAACATGCATTAAGTGTCTGATTCCACTGGTGAAGGGCCCCTAAAGATTCACGGAGGAACATGACAGAGTCCCTACCCTCAAAGAACCTACAGCCTTGTGTGGAATAAATCCAAAACAACTGTGGCCAAATGTGAATTAACTTGGGAAATTATGCATTCTATGGCTATTCTTGAACAATCATTTCCCAAATGCTTCATGAATTCACAATCTAGAGACTGCCTGATCCACAATACTCTTTCTTCTTTCAAATTCAAGTAGACTTTTTTCTTTCTCCTTGTGCTTAAGAGAAAAATAGAAATGGCGCTGACTAAAATGCCTCAAGTTTAATATTTTCACTTTTATCAAATTTCTGACTTTTTAAAAAACCCATGGGCTTCTTTACCTTACTTGGCACTTATTTTTAAACCAGTTGTAATCACAATGTTCTAAACTAATAGACGGAAACGAGTTGTTTCAGATTTTTTGAGAAGGCAGAAGGTAAAGAATTGGAAACCTTCTATACCGGTTTTGCGTCTAGCAGATGCATAGTAAATACATTTGAGTGTAAATATTCTAAAATTTCTCAAAATCCAAGGCCTGAAAACCGGTATGATAAACTGAACGCAACAGCTTACCGTCGACCAAAAACACCCTAGCTCCCACTGCACGCTCACTTTCCCCTTTGATTTCCTTTAGTAAAGGAGGTCTAGATTTTTTGCTTTTTTGCAACCGTCATGCCCCTTTGTGAAAGGCCCCCCAAACTTAACGTTTGATGCTGAAGCAGGACACAACCGTTAAGCAGCAATTAGCTTCTGCTTCCTTTCCTGTTTTCCTGCACTTACGCCCGCGCTTTAAATTGTCAAGTCAACTCTCAGGAATGTTAAACAAAGGGACCGAAACAAAGGGACTGAGGTGACATTCTGAACAAACAACAAAGGCCTGTCCTTTTCCCCCAGTACGCAGCCGGCGTCCCCTCTGCAGTCGGTCTCCTCGCTGCAGCTTGTCTGGAGCAGAGACTACCCCTATCCCACCTCGGCCCGGCCAAGAGCTGCTGGGAGCAAGGGACAAGGATTTGCCGCTATCCAGAGGCCACCCGCTGTGGCCAAGCCCAGAGCTGGGAGCGTAGGGAAGAAGCAGAGACTAGGATAAATGCTTCCCGGGACCTCGGCAATCACTCACCCATCGGCAGCTTGTAGGTTTCCTTGGAGAGGTTCCTGGATCAGCCGACCCGGCCGCAGCGCCCGGACATCCGGGCCAAAGCCGCCTCGACGGCTCCGCCTCCTGGTAACCCGGGCGACCGCCCCGAAGCCCCGCCCCGCCTCGGGCTTCCGGGTCTCGGCTCGAAGGCCCCGCCTTTCAGGTGGCGCTGCGGCCTGGCCCTCTGGCGGGGAGGAGGCGGTTGGACAGGCGGCTGGAAGCGCGAGCGGCCGTGCGGTGGTTGATTCCCCATCTGGACTCAGACGATGGCGAGCCCGCCGGCTGTGCCCCGGCTGCCTCCTCATGACCCGAGGACGCCGGCTCTGTCGGTGGTGGACATGCACACGGGCGGCGAGCCTCTGCGCATCGTGTTGGCTGGGTGTCCGGAGGTGGTCGGCCCCACGCTGCTGGCCAAGCAGCGCTACATGCGCCAGCACCTCGACCACGTGCGGCGACGGCTCATGTTCGAGCCCCGGGGGCACCGGGACATGTACGGGGCTGTGCTGGTGCCGAGCGAGCTGCCTGACGCGCACCTGGGCGTCCTGTTCCTGCACAACGAGGGCTACAGTTCCATGTGCGGCCACGCGGTGCTGGCTCTGGGCCGGTTCGCGCTCGACTTCGGGCTGGTGCCAGCGCCCCCCGCCGGCGCCCGCGAGGCCCTGGTCAACATCCACTGCCCGTGCGGGCTGGTAGCCGCCTTCGTGGAGTGCGAGGGCGGCCGCAGTGGCGGCCCGGTGCGCTTCCACAGCGTCCCGGCCTTCGCGCTGGCCACAGGTAACCGGTGGGACCCTTCTGACCCTGCCGCCCAGGGCCCAACTAATTACACTGTCTCTCTAGGCTGGAACCCACGCACCGCAACTAACTCACCCCACAAAGCCTTTACAATCAGTAAAAAGGTAATTCTAAATAACTGCAAGTGTGTGTCAGCACCTTGCCCTTGCGAATTTGTGTGGTGCATGCAATTTGATTACCCCGCAGATCTATCCGTCTTTGGTTTGGGGAGAGTCTTGAGGGGTACAGAATTCCGTGCTTCCCATACTCAGCGACTCATTCTCCACTCGTCAGGCATTCCTAGAGATTTCACAGTTGGGTAAGACAAGGTCCACTAGGGTCAAGGAAAGTGCAAAGAACCGGAGCTCCAGGCTGGCTAGAATATGATTGCTAGACACATTATTACACCCTGACAAGTTAGTAAACACGTTACTAAAAGTCATCTGTAAAAATTGCCTTACCCACTTATTGGGGGAAGAATTAAATATTTTCGAGAAGATACAGATGTTGCTGGTCTAATTCTTTAAGAACAGGTACAGACATTGCCTGGGTCCAAATCCTGACACACCCTTAAAGCTATGCAAACTTAGTCAAATTACTAACGCCCTCCGTGTCCATTGTATCTTCATTTGTTATCTCATTGAGGTTTTTTTGAGGATTTAATGAGTATGCAAGGTACTTAGAATTTAAAAAAAAACATCTTCCTAGACAGAAAGACTGCAGAATATATAGGGTTGCTAGTTATAGTTCTCTAGGTGTGCAGAGTCTTTAAAAGGCTTTGGTGGGTTCTCTAGTACAGAGCCTGTATGTCATGTAAAACAGAGTGTCTGTAACTATTCATCCTTACAAAGAGGGAGATTGCTACAAATTCCATCAACAAAGGCTGAATTCTATCAAGATGCTTTAGTAGAAAAAAAAAAAAAAGATGCTTTAGTAGTCTGACTGGAAGTGAGCTGGGAGCTAATTTAGTCAACCCAGCAATAGGGTTATCATTCCTTTTCTTCAAAGTCTTCCAGCTGTGCAAATCATTCTGTTAATTTGATCTTGATCCCCCTCGTGGATTTGGGTTCAAGTTTAGCCTGATTATAAATGTTATGAATGATGCAGTAATAGCCCAGGTGTTTGAGAGTCTTAGAATACCTCAGGCAGCCGAAACACACAAGTTGATAAAGAATGCCACTGGGCAAACTGATGCCAGTTTCCCAGAAAGAATGGTGTCATGTCCGGATTGGGAGGGAACTTGAGGGAGACAGGAATGTATGTTAGGATTGCATCTTTAAAAAGCTCAGCAGTTAACTAGCTTGGCTACCTGATTTCCCCTTAGGCCACCCCAGCAGCAGATTAGAAGCACTCTAGATTTTGTGGAAAATGACAGCTGGCAGCAGGATCACCAACTACGTACATCATAGCTTGGGGTTGGTTAGGGCAGGGGCAGCCAACCCCACAAGCACAGTAGTTCCTGAAAGCATCACTGTGTGACCATACTGTAATCAGTGGGCATTAATGGTCACTTTGAGCCATTAAGAAAATGAAATCCTTAAATTCTCTACTTTGAAAATTGCATAAAAGGCAGATGGATAGTGTCCAAGATCACGGCTCAGCCCCTCCCCATCTCTGTGACCTTGTGGAAGGGATTCCATGCCTCAACGTCATCTATAAAATGAGGATGATAACAGTCCTTACCTCAGGATTGCTGAGTTCATCTCCACTCCACCCAGCTAAAATGAAGACTCTTTAGTTTTATTCACTGTATTTAAGTGCTAGAACAGTACACAGTCAATGAATATTTGTTGTGTAAATAAATGAAATTCAGAGAAGAATATGCTGATTGGCAAATGTAAATATCTGTCCTCTTAAGAGCCCTGTTCCAGTTGGAAGTTAAACTTTTGGCTTTAATATTAACATTTATTGTATTCCTAAACTGTGCCCACTATTCCCCACACATTATCACATGGAATTCTCAAAACAATCCCTTTAGGACGGAAACAGCAATTCCATTTTACGCATGAGGACTTCAAAGCCACACTTAGCTTTCCCCATTCTGGCAGTCTCACATTTCCATCTATTTCCTGAGTCTCCTTTCATTAAACCTGCTTTTCATGTTGCATCAGCATCAAGATAAAGACATTTTTGATTCACTTTTGCTCTTAAGTCCCACAGGTGTGTTTTACTCCTTTGATTATAAACTTGCTCTGTTTTGACACATCATGTGTTAAAAGGGTCCTGTGGTTCTACTCTAACTGGTAGCCCCCTGGTATCTTTGTATGACTCACTGTGCAAACTCAGGAATACAAGAACTATTTTATTTTTCACAACTTAATTTCTGAATTTGAGACCCCTCTCTGCCCTGTTGGTTGACTTAGCTTCATCCTTCCACAGGCTGGCCCCTTTTTTGATAATCTGCATGAGAGGCACCTACATTTTCCTTCATAGTTTTCACACATTCATGTCCCAGAATTTCCTCTCTCTCTGCCTCTATGATGTTTTCTAGAAAAGATCTTCAGAATAGTTAACAAAATATGTATGTATGATTTAGGAAAAACATGGCATTCATGTTCTAAAACTTATACAAACCTCATTAACTTAAAAATAGAAAGATGTACTGAGCTAAAGGACTATTATTAATTACATGATGCATACTCATTTTGAAAATGGATTTTTGCTCCATTCCTTTTTACGATAGGAAGAAGTACCCCCACCCCAACCCCCAGAAATACACATATATTTAAAATGCTGTTAATTTTATTTTATGTTATTGCTGAAATACTAAAACAAACTTATTTTCAAGCACATCTTTTTTAGATCTCCTAGTGGATGTTCCCGGTCATGGAAAGGTGGTGGTGGACATTGCATATGGTGGCGCGTTTTATGCGTTTGTTAGTGCTGAAAAGTTAGGACTTGATGTTTGTTCCACAAAGACAAGAGACCTCATGGATGCAGCAAGTGCAGTGACAGAAGCAGTGAAAGCTCAGGTCAGTACAGATGCTGCTATCGTAGCAGATACCCTCCTCTGTGACATGGAGGGAATCTAAATGACATGTCTATACAGAAAATTAAATATCTCTGAGTTCAAATTATCAGTAGTACTAAGAATAGGGTACTGGTTATAATCTTAGACTCTAGAGCACGACTACCTGGGAGTTGTAGTTTTGCTACTTGTAGCTTTTATAACCTTGAACAAGTTACATAACTTCCATGTGCCTCAGTTTTCCTAGCTGTAAATGGAAATTATGAAATACCTGCTTCATAGGGAGTTGTAAGAATAAGTCAATGTGTGTAAAGGACTTAGAATAGTGCCTAGTCATAGTAAATGTTCAATAAATGGTAACTATTATGAACTTTAATAATACATAATAATAATATAATTTGTGGTTACTTAAGCATAGAAAATGTATTATATAATATTCCACTAATTTGAAATGCTTTGATATATGTGGTCATTCTGCAAACCTTGAAAATAATGAATGTAAAATATAGCTTATAAAATAGATTTCATTAAATCTGATCAGAGTTTCTCTTATTTCACAGAGAACATTAATTCCTAGTTAGTGAATTTTTCCTATATTGCTAAGAAGTTACTTAAATAACCACTCAAGTAACTCTAGTTTGGCTTGGGAAAACTATTGTTATAAAATCAGTTTAGATAATAAATAATTCTAGAATATTCTTTCCTTTCTAGCACAAGTGTGCCTTTTTACCTAATTGGGACCTATATATAAAACTCAATTTTACCTAATTGGGATCTATATATAAAACTCATATACATATTTAAATGTTTTAGCATATGAGAATTTATCATTCTAAGTAAAAAATAACTTAGGAACGATAGAATCTAATATACTTCTACTAATTATTTATGGGCCTATTTAACATATCTGAGGCTTTATTTTAACATAATAACTTAAATAACAAAATGAATATATACCATATCCCTGTTCTAAATTATCATTTTTCCAGGACTGTCAATACCAACAGGTAGAATTATTTTATCACAGTAACTTCTGAAACTCTGAATTTACATCCATTTTCTGTTCTAGTAAGCAGACAGCTAATAGTTTAACAGTTTGACACAAAATAATTTGACCTTATTTTTAATAAAATCAAGAGAAAAAGGCATTGTTTTCTTAATAAAAGGAGTAATTTTGAAGTTCTCAAAGCTAGAACTTCTCACCAAGGTGGCAAGGGGTGGACTTTGAGGGAGGAAGGATTCTGAAAAAAATATGAGTAGTTCTGTCGGTGGTGAAGCAGGCAGTAGGACTACTTTGTGAGTTGCTGATTATTCATACTGCTAATGCAGATTTAGGCAAAGGCCATTTGCCGGGGGGAGGGAGCTAAAGTAAATATAAAGTAAATTCATCTTTGTCCTTTTAGCAAACATTTACCAAGGACTTATTGTATGTCGGACACCATGCTAGATGCTGGAGACCCAGAGGAAGAACAAACCCCACAACTTTCAAGGAGCTCAGTCTAGTGGGGGAAGCATCCCTGTGGGCAGTGTGATGTACTGGTGCTATTGTGGAGGTGGTGCATAGGGGCTTTAAGAGGTCAGAGAACAAAGATCCAATATACAGGCCTCTTTAACTGGGTTATAGATGGACTCTTTGGATTTTAAGAATCCAAATCTCTTCAACTGCTTTAAATGACAGGTAAGTGGTAGTGGAATATACTAACTGTAAGGATACAATGGAACTGAGGTTATAGTAATCTCAGCCAAGCTACCAGGCATTACAGGAATCCAGAAGTTAAACAACCAGACCTCCCAAGTTCAGGAAGCATCGCACATTTGGACCTGACCAAGCTTTACCACTGACGTGACCTAGCTCCCCTGCCAGTGCCTGCTTCTCTCTGTGTGTACCTGCTGCTTTTTATGATACTGACTTCATCCTTTCTAAGTCTTTTTTGACCCATCCAATTGTTTCTCTTACCTAATAGCTTCTGCATCCTTATACTTTTTGCTTGCTTATGGCCTCTGACAGTTCTTGTATCTATCAGTGGTATTAATTTCAGCTCTAGATACTCACTGCTTGATTTTTCTACATTATCCCCTTCAAGTTCCTGAGGGTGAGAGTAGGATTGCCTTAACTCCTCCTGCTTGAGCAGCCATGGCTGGCCTGTGAATTGACCATCCTGGGGTCAATGCTGGGGTCAGCGGTTCAAAGAGTATGTGTTTCGGGAGGTATGTGTATAAAATAGGACTGTTCCTTTAGTAGAGGCTATGTGCAGGCCGACTTCCTTAGAAAGGGCTCAAAGTATAAAAATCATAACTTCCAATGAAACTATCTTTATTCATCTAGAGAAAGACATAATTTCTAGTATTTAGTGCTGTGACCCAAAAAATATTTTTTAAATGATAAAGATGAAAAAATTATGTCTGAGTACCCCATATATGTTATTTAAAAGATAAGTTTGAATGAAAATATTTATTTTATGTGTGGTTGATAATTATTTTATTTACAGTTTAAAATTAATCACCCTGACAGCGAAGACCTTGCCTTTCTATATGGAACTATATTAACAGATGGAAAAGATGCTTATAGTGAGGAACCAACCACCAACATCTGTGTGTTTGCAGATGAACAGGTATTAAAACTGGAATTTTTAGGCACACAGCCAGGTAATATGGAACTAGAACACTGTGAACACTCTCATCTTCATTTATTCTGCAACAGGTTGACAGAAGTCCTACCGGCTCAGGAGTGACAGCCCGAATTGCCCTACAGTATCACAAAGGGCTTCTAGAACTGAACCAGACCAGAGCCTTTAAAAGCAGTGCAACCGGCTCAGTATTCACAGGGAAGGCTGTGAGGGTGAGTAGTACCTTTAGCTTCTCATTTGTAAGTATGTTACTTTTGAGACTGTGGAGACCTAAGGTGGGTGTTAGATAAGTTTCTTCACTTAGCTCTTAGAAGAGAATTTTAAGACAGGCCTGAAAAAACTTCCATTCAGCTAGGATATTGGTTTTCAAAGTGTGGAAAGGACCTTGGGGTCCTATCCATGGGTCCACAAAATCAAAGATATATTCATAATAATACTGAGACGTTGCTTCCTTTTCACTTTCATTCTCTCACAAATGTACAGTGGAGTTCTCCAGGAGCTACATGATGGGTGATATCCCAACTGATTGAATGCAGAAACAAATATGAGAATCTAGCTGCCTTTTGTTATGCCAGACATTAAAGAGATTTGCAAAAATGTAAAAAATGCCATTTTTTTTTGTTTTGGCAGATATAGTTATTTTCACAAAAATTTGTTTATGACAAAATGTAATTGGTTTATTATTTTTAAATGCATTAATGAACAAATATCTTTTTTTTGAATTTTAGAATTTTATTTACTGTTTTTATATAGCAGGTTCTTAACAAATATCTTTAATTCCCAATATAGCAAATATTAATTGATATAACTGAAATAAACAAAAACTCTTTGAGGTCCTAAAATCTTTTTAAATTGAAGTATAGTTGATTTACAATATTGTATTAGTTTCAGGTATACAACATAGTGATTCAGTATTTTTGCAGATTATATTCCATGGTAGGTTATTATGAGATGTTGGGTATAATTCCCTGTGCTATACAGTATATCCTTGTTGCTTATCTGTTTTATGGATAGTAGTTTGTATCTGTTAATCCCATACCCCTAATTTGTCCTTACACTCTTTCCTTTCCCCTTTGGTAAGCACAAGTTTGTTTTCTATATCTGTGAGTACATTTCTGTTTCGCATATACATTTATTTGTATTATTTTTTAGATTCTACAAATAAGTGATATCATATAGTATTTGTGTTTCTCTGTCTGACTTTCACTAAGCACAATATTCTCTCCATCCATGTTAATAAGAATAATGGCATCCATAATAATGGCATTATTTCACTGTTTTTTATGGCTGAGTAATATTCCATTGTGTGTGTGTGTGTGATGGACACTTGGGTTGCTTTCCCATCTTGGCTCTTGTCAATAGTGCTGCTATGAACATTGGGGTGCGTGCATGTTTTTGCATTAGTGTTTTCATTTTTTCAGATATATGCCCAGGAGTAGAATTGCTGGATCATATGGTAGTTCTATTTTTAATTTTTTGAGGAACCTCCATATTGTCTTCCATAGTGGCTGCACAAACTTACATCCCTACCAACAGTATAGGAGGGTCCCCTTTTCTCCACATCCTCACCAACATTTGTTAATTCGTAGACTTTTTGATGACAGCCATGTTGATTGGTGTGAGGTGGTACCTCATTGTGGTTTTGATTTGCATTTCTCTAACAATTTCATGTGCCTGTTAGCCATTTGTATGTCTTCTTTGGAAAAATGTCTATTCAAGTCTTCTGCCTATTTTTTTAAAAATATTTTTTGATGTGGATTATTTTTTAAGTCTTTATTGAGTTTGTTACAATATTGCTTCTGTTTTATGTTTTGGTTTATTGGCCCTGAGGCATGTGGGATCTTAGCTCCCCAACCAGGGGTCAAACCCACACCCCCTGTATTGGAAGGCAAAGTCTTAACCACTGGATGACCAGGGAAGTTGCTTCTGCCCATTTTTTGATTGGATTGTTTGGGTTTTTTGATATTGAATTGTATGAGCTATTTGTACATTTTGGAAATTAAGCCCTTGTTGGTCACATCATTTGCAAGTATTTTCTCCCATTCCATAGGTTGTCTATTTGTTTTATTGATGGTTTCCTTTGCTGTGCAAAAGCCTTTAAGTTTAATTAGGCCCCATTTGTTTATTTTTGCTTTTATTTCTTTTGCCTTAGGAGACAGATCCAAGAAAATATTGCTACTACTTATGTCAAAGAGTGCCTATGTTCTCTTCTTCCAGATTTCCCAGCGCTACTTATTGAAGAGACTGTCTTTTCTCCATTGTATATTCTTGCCTCCTTTGTCGTGTGTTGACTATAGGTGTGTGGCTTTGTTTCTGGGCTCTCTATTATGTTCCATTGATTTATTTGTCTGTTTTTGTGCCAATACCATGCTGTTTTGATTACTATAGCTTTGTAGTATAGTCCAAAGTCTGGGAGGGTTATACCTCCAGCTTCATTCTTTTTTCTCAGGATTGGGGGCTTTTATGGTTCCATATATATTTTAGGATTCTTTGTTCTGGTTCCGTGAAAAATGGCCTGGGTATTTTGATAGAGGTTGCATTAAATCTGTAGATTGCTTTGGGTAGTATGGCCATTTTAATAATATTATTTCTTCCAATCCAAGAGCATGGAATATCTTTTCATTTGTTTAAATCATCTTCAGTTTCCTTCATCAGTGTTTTATAGTTTTCAGCATATAGGTCTTTCACCTCCTTGGTTAAGTTTATTCCTAGGTATTATTTTTTTGACCTGATTTTAAATGGGATTGTTTTTTACTTTCTGATATTTCATTATTGGTGTATAGAAACGTGACCGATTTTTGTATATTAATCTTGTATCCTGCAACCTTGGTGAATTTATTTATTAGTTCTAATAGTTTTAGAGTGGAGACTTTAGGGTTCACTATATAGAGTATCATGCCATCTGCAAATAGTGACAGTTTTACCTCTTCTTTTCCAATATGGATAACTTTATTTCTTTTTCTTGTCTGATTGCTATGGCTAGGATTTCCAATACTAGGTTAAATAGAAGTGGTGAAAGTGGGCATCCTTGTCTAGTTCCTAAATTTAGTGGGAAGGCTTTCAGCTTTTCACCATTGAGTATTATACTAGCTGTGGGTTTGTCATAAATGGCCCTTATTATGTTGAGATATGTTCTTGCTATACCCACTTTGATGAGAGTTTTTAATCATGAATGGATGTTGAATTTTGTTGAATGCTTTTTCTGCATCTGTTGAGATGATTATGTGGTTTTTGTCTTTCCTTTTGTTAATGTAGTATATATCACATTGATCGATTTGTATATGTTGAACCATCCTTGTGACCCTGGTATAAATCCAGCTTGATCATGGTGTATGATCCTTTTTATGCATTCTTGGATTTGGTTTGCTAATATTTTGTGGAGGATTTTTGCATCTATATTCATCAAAGATATTGGCCTGTAAATTTCTTTTTTAAGTGTCTTTGTCTGGTTTTGGTATCAGGGTAATGGTGGGTGAGGTCCTCAAATCTTAGGGTATAAAGGGATCCTGAGACCAAAATGTTTGAGAACCATTAAATTAGGGTTTGGATTTTTTTTGTTTTTATTCTATAGGAATGTTCCATTTTATATAATAAGATGTGAAAGTCCTGAAAGGTTGTGGAAAGTATTTTTGTAATGGAATCAAATTGTAAATGAGCTAACAGCTAATTAATGAATTTACTCATAGTAGTAAGTAAAATCTACTGTAGTATGATTAAATTGCATCTAATAAGTGAATCTACTCACAAAGAGTCCTTTAATATAGCAGATAACTTATCCTAATAAAGAGTTTTATATCCTAATGTAGCTGTTTTTAAAGTTTGTTCTTTTCTGTATATGGAATTTGCTTTAACTTAGGGATTCATATATAATACGCTGATCTTATGGGATACGAAACCATTTATGTTATATGCAAAAACTTGGAATACGTTATCTTCAAGTCTGAGACTCAAGACAAAATAATAATCGACATTTATTGGGTGCTTGACTATGTGTCAATTTCCAAGCTAAGCACTTCACATATACCGTCTCTTTTAATTGTCCCAAGAGTCCTCTGAGGTCAGTAATGTTATCATCCTTTTTTCACAAGTGATAAAATGGAGAATTAGAGTTTAGATAATTTGCCAGAGGTCAAACAGACAGGTAACAGAGCCAGGCTATGCATGTGGGTCCCTCTGAGCAGAGCCTGTACTGTTAACCACCATATTTTCTTGCTCTTAGGCAAACATTTGATGCAGATGGGCAGTTTCACCCACATGAGAGTGAACTCAACTCTCAACCACGCACTAATGATGTCTCCCAAAGCTTCATCCCTACCATGCTTACCTGTGCCTCTCTCCTGAGTCTGACACTGTCCACTAAACTCATCTCAAGATGATTGTCCCAGAGATATCTCAAACTCAACTTGTTTACAAGTTCTTCCTTCCTAAATGTGTTCTTCCTGTCTCATTCCCCATCTCAGCTAATGGTGGCGCCAGCTTCACTTCCAAGCTAGAAACTATGGTCATATTTAACTCATCTCTATTCCTCACCTCCTACGTACATCAGTCCCCAGGTCTATCAATTCTGCCTCCAAAGTATCTCTATATTTTGTTCTCCATTCTCTAAAAACTGCCCTCCTGTCTCTAGATTTAATTGATGAATTAAGGTTCCTCTTAACAGATTGCTGGGTTTCTAGTCTCTCTCCTCTCCAATTTGTTCCCTACTTTACAGCTAAACTAAATCAAAAACACAAATCCAGTCACTTACCTTAAAAACCTCCCATTGCCTATATGATTAACTCTTGGGTTCTCTTTAAAATGATAAAAATTGAGAATACAACTTTTAGGCTAGATAAACTATGAGGGCAGTATCTTGATATTCTCCTTTCACCTTCTTTTTTCAGGAAGTAAAATATGGTGATTTTAAAGCTGTTATAGTGGAAGTATCTGGACAAGCCCATTACACAGGCACAGCAAGCTTTATAGTAGAAGATGATGACCCACTGAGGGATGGATTTCTTCTCAAATGACTTATATGACTTTTAAGGGCTTTCTTTAAATTGTTATCATAAGTAAATTTTCTCTGAATTACGAGGAAAACTGTATCCAAATGGTACATGTAAGCCAACTAACATTCTTCTTAAAATAATACACTGTGGTTAAATATAAGGTCATTATTCCTCATATTTATACATGTGTATTGGTATATTGCTTATAGAATACAAAATGCAGAATACTTTTCTAATTAACATATCAGGTAAAATTAAAACCTTAGTTCTTGCTACTTTTAAATATTCCTCTGTGGTAATTACTATAATGTTCTGTTTTAAATGCTCTTTGAATAATAGCTTCAATTGTAGCCCTCACAGCAATGAGTCTTACAAGTTCATTATTTTAGTCTTCCAGTTTTTGAGTAAAATAATGCCCTCTCTCTAAGCAGCACGCAAGGGAGACAGCTTATTATAAAGTCCTCAACACTTAGCAGTCATAAACTGGGAAGGAATGGGGTGGTCAGCTTTTTTAGGTGAGAGTTGTAGCTGCTGCAGGGATGTCCTCTGTGCTGCAGAGCCCAGCTCCTATACCTGTAAACTCGTGAGAGAAGATCAAGAATCAGGCTTTTGATATATCATCTTTAAGGCTCTTTTGATATATCTTTAAGGCTCTTTTGATATATCTTTAAGGCTCTTATACTGCATTACTGAAGTATAGGTACACAGAAGGAGTCAATCAATAAATCTCTACAGTGGGGCAAGTCACATACTCTGCCAGCTACATGCCAGGTAATTTAAAACATGAAGGACATGTTAACTATTGGCATTCTTGCTAGTTAATTGTGAACCTGTTAAAAAATAAAATTTGATCATTATCAGTCATTATAAAATGAAGTATTAAAAATTATTCACCATGTGATTTTCTCAATATTCAGTAGACTTTTTTCCTGGTGGGTGGGGGGTATTTTCTCAGTTTATTTTAGATTCATTGTTTTGACCTTAATTTGTGTTCTGAACTCTGTCAGCCTTGAATCAGTAGACTCTTTTTTGAGGTAAGTAATAGTATTTCTTTTTTAGAGCATACAGTGAAGTAATTCATTCATTTCAACTGGCTGTATCATCCAGCAAGTCTGTGTAGACCCAGTTATTAGGTCTCTGATTGAATTACCTGACCGAAAGGAAGGCTATAAAGTTAATGTTCTTGATTTCCTTATTGAATACACAAAAACTAATGTTTTCCATTCATTATCTCTTAAAATCTGTGGTAAAAAATTCACTTACCTCCAAAAAATAACACTAAATATGACCGAGAAATTTTCTACAGATCAGGGAGATTTGCTGTACTTTATTTTAATAGAAATAGAACCACTATTTGCTCTCTAAATTTCACAAGTCGCATTAATTTGAAGACACATAGATTGTTTAGAAGTTCATAGAATTTTGTAATGTGCACACACATCTCCCCTGATCTAACGAGGTACACTCTGAAATTTGATTATTATTCTATGGCTACCGAGGCTGGGGAGTATTTTATCACTGACATTCTTTAGAATTGTTAGCACGTGGTGATAACAAAAATGTGGACTGACATTTAGTCAGTTTTATTATTGTTTCAAAATTCTCTACAGACAGTGCACCCCCTGATCAACTGCACCCAGGCCGGCACTCCCTCCGCCCACCCATGGTATGCCACTGCTTTTGTCTCATTCATGAATATGAGAGGAATGCAAGCCAGAAGTGTCAACTAACTCCCTCAGGTCGCATTTAAGGCTGTCAGTCTAGGGCTTCTGACCCCAAGTCCGGTATTTTCCTGCTACACTTCCTCTGCCTCTAAGACAGGACAGCCAGAACTTGTTCTATGATAATACTTTAACAAAAATATTATGTTTGTTGAACATTGAAAAATAGATACTGCCTAAATCTTCCCAAATTCTAATCCAAACCAGAGCCAAACCCTTGCAATAATATTCATTCCTTCTGTATTTCACCGTGTCTCCCGTGGAGTCAAAACCACTAGGGAAATCAACTGCTGTTCCTCTCACCTCCAAGTGTCTAATCAGTCACTAAGTCCTATTGATTCTACCTTCTGAATACTGCTCACATCTATCCCTTCCCATCCTTGCTAAGGATCTTGTCTCATCACTAACCTCTTTCAAGCAACCTCCTTCCCCTCATTGGTTCCTTCCTCTAAGGTCTTACTGAGTATCATCATAAGCAAAATGAAACAAACACCCCTTGTCCACCTTCCCTCTTCAGCCTGCTGTCTGTCACCCCTGTTTCCTTCCCTTTGCAGTCAAGCTCCTAGATTCCTTACTCTCTTCTCATTGGGTACATTTTCTCATCTTCCATTTGCTACTCAACTATTGCAATCTGGTTTCGACCTCATTACTCATTGGAAACTATGCTTGATCTAACGGCCAGATTTAATGGTCACCCAAGGGTTTATGCAATCCATGGTGGATGCTGCTCCTTGCTTCTTGCAGGCAAGTGTGGTACCAACCTCTACTCCCTTGGTGCAGAGCTCAGACACAGAGCCATCTGCTGAGGTTCTCAAGACCATAGGTTAGTACTCAGGCCCCATTAGTACCCATCGGGTGCTGCAGTTGTGTGGGCCCAGGTCCATCTCCTCTTCACCATGCACTTGCAAATCTTTGCTCCAGGTCCTCTAGACTCTGTAAGAGTTGGGGCACCCTCCTCTTCGTCCCTCAAATTCTACAATTTCCATACCATCCCTCCTTAGGACAGTGCCTCTCGTACTTCAGTGTAGGTGTGAATTACCCAGGGATCTTAGAATGCAGACTCTCATTTCCTAGGCATGGGGTGGGGCATTTCTAACAAGTTCCCAGCTGATGCTGGTACTGCTGGTAGGAGGACTGCAGTTTTAACCAATCGATTTTAATTCCCTGTTTGGGCCCAGGCTTTACAGGTGAGTCTCCCCTACCTGGAAACTTCTCCTCTTAGCTCTGAGCTACATAAGAAGCCTGCTACCTCCCTACCTGGAGGTAAAGAATAGAGCTGACCTCATCATCACAGCAACTTTTCTGAGAAGAGGCTGGAAACTTACATTCTCCTCTTTTCTGAAAAGCAAAAGTAAGACAAAGCACCCCGAAACACAGGACAGCTGATTTCTCAGTTGGCCAAATATGCCTCATCAAATACATCACTCACCTGCTTAGCTTCTCTCCCTTTACCTGCTTCTTAATTTTTGCTACTCCCTAGCATTCCACCTATGGTCCCTTTCTCTCTTCACTCAATACTCTGTTCCTAAGTCATATTCATGCCCACGTTTTTCTCTCTTGCAGAGAGGCTGACATCTCCCAAGTCTCTAAATCCTAAGCTCCAGAGCCATACTGCAGATTCACTACTTGGTGGACAAAGCAGACTCATCTGCCCCTAGAATGTGCCCCTCCTCCCATATTCCCTAATTTGACCAATGGTACCACCATCCATCGAGCCAGGAACTTGGGATCTATCCTTGGCTCCTTTTTCATGCTCTTTTGTCCTGTCTGTTGATGCTCTGAGGTGGATGTCTGTGGATTTGGCCGGCATCATTCCTTTCCCCTTCTTTTATCAACAACACTCTCCTTTTCCTTTGGGAAACCATCCATCCCCTGCACATAGCCTTGATGGGGCTGCCAGACAAGGGGTACTCCAATCAGACTGTCTCCTCTAAGACCTGGGATCTTGAGAGAAATGACATAAGGTCTGAAAAATGGTTGAAGCAGACTTATTCCTATAGAGCCCTAAAGAGATCACCCTCAGTTCCTTTCTGCTATCTCTACCTGTAGAGCTGCCCTGACTTCTCTTGTTCTTGGGGTTGGCTGTTAGACTATCCTTTTGAACTCCCCCTATCCTTCCAGTAAATTTTGCTTTTGCTTAAATGAGACAGTGCCCTCAATGTATTGTTTAGATCCAAAGACTCTAATCCATATACTGCCTCCTTCTTCACTGTAAATGCCTTAGTTCAGACTCTTTCATTTCTCCCCTGGGCTATTATAATGCCTTTTCTTTTTTCTTTTCCAAATCTATTTATTCATTTATTTTTATTCATCTATTTTTGGCTGTGTTGGGTCTTCACCACTGCACGCGGGCTTTCTCTAGCTGCGAGGAGCGGGGGCCACTCTTCGTTGTGGTGCGCAGGCTTCTCATTGCGCTGGCTTCTCGTTGCAGAGCACAGGCGCTAGGTGTGCAGGCCTCAGCAGTTGTGGCACGCGGGCTCAGCAGCTGTGGCTCGTGGGCTCCAGAGCACAGGCTCAGTAGTTGTGGTGCACGGGCTTAGTTGCTCCACAGCATGTGGGATCCTCCCGGACCAGGGCTCGAACCCGTGTCCCCTGCAATGGCAGGCGGACTCCCAACCACTGTTCCGCCAGGGAAGTCCCACAATGCCTTTTCTTAACTGGTCTCCCAGTTGCCAGATTCTCTTCCTACAGTCCTTATATTTTTAAACAACATTTATGACATTGTAATATATTTGTGTTTGCCTAAAACTGTAAGGTCTTTGGGCTAGGATCCTTATTTGTTGTTTCTGAAAACCTAAATAAACGAATCTGTTATATATTTTTGGCTTAGTTCAGTGGTTTTCAGCTGAGGTTGCCCCCCCGCCCCGTCCCCCTGAACATTTGGCAATGTCTGAAGACATTTTTAGTTGTCACTACTGCCATCTCGTGGGTAGAGGCTAGGGTTACTGTTAAACCTCCTACAGTGCCTAGGATAGCCTCCACAACAGAGAATTACCTGGCTCAAAATGTCAATAATGCTGAGACCGAGAAACCCAGTCTTATTTACCACCTTAAATGAACTTTACTTATACTGTAAGTTTCCAGTAGGATATTTTTCCTCACTAAAATAAGTGCCCAAAACACTAATGTTGATTCTAAGACCTGAAAATATACTAGTCATTCTTGAGATCAGTGTTTCTCAAACGAGCATCAGAATCACTTGCAGGGCTCGTGGCTGGGCTCCATCCCCAGAGTTTCAGATTCAGTAGATTTGGGGTGTGGCCTGAGAATCTGCATTTCTAACAAGTTCCCAGGTCATGCTGATGCTGCTGGTCCAGGGTCCACACTTTGCAGACCACTGCTTTAGAGAACCCAAGGGTTTATCACACTTTCCCTCATTAGAGGCCATGCCCAGAAACTTGAGATGCAGCTTCCCTGGGCAGGCAGGCCCTTCCTGTTCCTGTATCTTCCCACCAGATACCTGGAGCTGCGTCTGTGGCGACTGCTTGGCTGGCAGCACCTTAAACTCAAAACATACCACATTCCAGAGAACTGATCAAGGCTGCCAGCAGGGCAAGGAACCAGTGACTCTCCCCTCTTCCCTGACACGTGTGAGAGAGTAATGGTCCTGGGGTCCAGATCCTTGAAAACAAGGTGACATCCTGCCTCCAGGATCCATATCCTAGCTCCTCAAAGCACCTGTATCAGAATCACCTTTGGGGTTTAGATTCATGGGCCCATCAGTACTCCTGGGAGTCAGCCAGCCATTGTGCATTTTAATAAGCTTACTACATCAGTGGTTCTCAAAGTGTGGTCCTTGGACCAGCAATATCATCACCACCCAGCAACTTGTTAGAAATGCAAATTCTCGGACAAAACCCCAGATCTACTGAATCTGAACATCTGGGGTTGGGCCCAGTGAACTGTGTTTAAACAAGCCCTAGATGATTCTGTTGCATGCTCAAGTTTGAGAACACCTGGTTTAAGTTTTTCTGCTCCCTCAAGTTTAAGATCTCCGAATTTAGATTGTTTTCCACTTCAGGTTCGAGATTCCTTTCCTACCTGTAGATGCCAGAAACACTCACAGGAAGCAAAGCAACCCCCCTCGCCCCCCGCCTCTCTGTAGGACATGTGTATCCAAGAGAGCTTGAGAGTGAACCCTTGTTGAATTTGGCCATCTGTGTGAGGACCAGTCCCGCTTTATCTGATCTGGCTGGGCAGTGGTCCCTGAGGGGGTCGACCTGGCACTCTCTGAAGCCCACCTCCCTGGCCGCATAACCTCGGGTAGAGGTGACATCCTGGACCGGCTTTTCTGAGGGTACTCGGCCGGCGTCCCGCCCCGCGCTCTCGCGTAAACACGCGGTTCCCTTGGCAACGCCTGGAACGCACGTAAAAAGCTCCGCGGGTCGCGGGCTACGGTCAACCCTCCGGCCGAGCGCAACTCCAGGCAGAGGGCCCTAACCCCCGGCCCCGAGCCACCTCGGGCTTACGGGCGCCTCCCCCGGTGCGGGATGAGCAGACCTGCGGCCGCCGCGGGCCCCATGGAGAAGCAGCCGCTGCCGCCGGTGCGCCCAACAGTGAGCACAAACTTGTCGGGCAGCCCACACCCCGGCGCCCCATCCACGGCCGGCACGCCTGGCCGGACTTCCTCTGCGGCGACGGCGGCGGCCGTGCTCTCCATCAGCACCGCGTCGGCCGCGGCGCTAGGGAACCAGAGCGGCGGGAACGTGGGCGACAGCACTGGCGCCTCGGCTGGCGGCGGCTTCGGCGGGCACGGCGCGGCGGGGAGGCCACCGCTGGGCCCTGCGGCGGCGCCGCTGCTATCTCAGGGGGCGGCGGGGACGGCCCGGGCGCTCGTCCTCCTCCTCATCTTCCTGCTGTCTAGCCTGGGCAACTGCGCGGTGATAGGGGTGATCGTGAAGCACCGGTAGCTCCTCACCCTCACGGACGCGTTCATCCTGTCCCTGTCTCTGTCGGATCTGCTCACGGCGCTGCTGTGCCTGCCAGCCGCCTTCCTGGACCTCTCCACGCCGCCCGAGGGCCCGGCGCCCGCCGCCGCCGCCGCGGGGCCCTGGCGCCGCCAGCCATTTCTTAGCTCGTGCTTCGGCATCGTGTCCACGCTCAGCGTAGCCCTCATCTCGCTGGACCGCTACTGCGCCATCGTGCGGCCGACGCGGGAGAAGATCGGGCGCCGCCGCGCGCTGCAGCTGCTGGCCGGCCCCTGGCTGGCGGCGCTGTGCTTCTCCTTGCCCTGGAAGCTGCTCCGTGCTACCTGGGAGTCCCCGGCGGCGCAGAGCTTCCACGGCTGTATGTACCGGACGTCCCCGGACCCCGCGCAACTGGGCGAGGCCTACAGTGTTGGGTTGGTGGTGGCTTGCCACCTGCTGCCCTTCCTGCTCATGTGCTTCTAGCACTACTACGTCTGCAGGACCGTGCGCCTGTCGGACTTGCGCGTGCGGCCCCTGACCACCTACGCGCGCGTGCTGCGCTTCTTCAGCGACGTGCGCACGGCCACCACAGTGCTCTTCATGATTGTCTTCGTCATTTGCTGCTGGGGGCCCTACTGCTTCCTGGTGCTGCTGACCGCAGCCCGGCAGGCCCAAGCCACGCAGGCTCCCTCCCTCCTTAACGTGGTGGCCGTATGGCTGACCTGGGCCAATGGGGCCATCAACCCTGTCATCTATGCCATTCGCAACCCAAACATTTCGATGCTCCTAGGGCGCAACCGGGAAGAGGGCTACCGGACTAGGAACATGGACGTTTTCCTGCCCAACCAGGGCCTGGCTCTGCCGGCTAGAAGCCGCAATCCCCTTCGAAACCGCTATAGCAACCACCTGGGGGCCTGTAGCAGGATGTCCTCTTCCAGCCCGACCAGCGTGGTGGGAGGGGACGTGGCCATGTGGGCTCGCAAAAATCCAGTTGTGCTTTTCTGCCCGGAGGGGCCACCAGATCCTGCGACAGCAGCAGCTAAACAGCCTAAATCCGAAGCCAGGGATAGCAGCCTCCAAGAAGGGTTGGAATGCACAGCTTGTGAAGGCAAATTTTCACCCGCTTCGATGAACAATACAGGATCCCGGAGAGAATCGTGTGTTTCATAAAGCCAAACATTTACAAAAGAGACAGAGGGGGAGGCTTACCACTTCCCCCAAACAACATACAAAACAGTGTCCTTTCCTTCAGAAGCGCTGAAAGGAATGTAAAGTGCAAAACTTAAAACGATGTTTAACCACACAACCAAGCATTGTGAACTGTAAGTGCCAAAAATGACAAAAATAAAATTCACAATTACTGAAAAGCTCATATTACAGGAATCACACTGGGAAACAAACAAAAAAATTCATTGAACGCAACTGGTTCATATACATAGACTTTCAGGAAAGAATGAAGACCTTAAGAATTGTTCGAAGGCCCCTCTAAATCACCAGCATTCAGCAGAACTTCAGATTTCTAGAACTTGCACCTCTGACACATGTCTTGGGTGCTTAGGTTAGGAGTCGAAAATTTTTATCCTTACACACTTTGGTGCATTCCCTCCCCACCCCCACCCCCATAATCTTTGTGAGAAATTTTAAATTCATATCCCGTTTAAAACTATTTTAGGATTTTGAAAAAATGGTTTATTACTAAAAGTGGTTTATTACTATAAAATCCAACCATTTGAGGGGCAAAGAGAAGTATGAACATAAAGAAATGTGGCTATTTTTTAAAGTATTTCAAGATTATACTTAGAAATTAATGTCCCCCATCTAATCCCCAAAATTATCTGCCTTGGAAGCTTTGAGACTTAAACCTTACTCTAACCTGCTACTTTTGTTTCTAATGATTTAGGGGTGCCACTCTCAGAAAGCTTTCACATTCTTAAAAAATAATTTTCATAGTAGAAAATCTTTGCATTTGAGGTAAATTGATTTTTGGATGAAGCCAAAAATGTAATTTGAAGTCAAGTTGATTGAATTTTGTGAGTAATGCATATATACATATATGAGAGCTCTATAAAAGTAATAAGCTTGGCTATCCTAGGTAGCTTGCATCTAACCGAAGATGATTCCAAAGAGAAATTCAAAAAATATTTTGAGAAGTGGATGCATTCTTGGAATAAGCATAAAGCTCTCCATAAAGTTCCTCTACATTTGGAAGTTTGGGTACATTTGTTTAAAAAAAATAGTTGCTTGGGCTTCCCTGGTGGTGCAGTGGTTGAGAGTCCACCTGCCGATGCAGGGGACACGGGTTCGTGCCCCGGTCCGGGAAGATCCCACATGTCGCCGAGCGGCTGGGCCCGTGAGCCATGGCCGCTGAGCCTGCGCGTCCAGAGCCTGTGCTCCGCAACGGGAGAAGCCACAACAGTGAGAGGCCCACATACCGAAATAAATAAATAAATAAGTAAAAAATAAAAAAATAGTTGCTTAATAGACATGACATATAAAATAATGTGGTCTTTATTTGAAAGGAGAATGGCTATGGGATTATTATACGTAATAGAGTGCTCATAACTTAGGGGTAAAGTCAGAGAGGTACTTTAATCAAGCCAGAAATATCTTCAGAAAGGTGCAAAACAAAGATGCTGTTTAAAAATATTTGAAAGCACAATTCGGGATTTGTGTGGGTGAAATTTCTCACATTAAATGCCACTGTACATAGAATCATTTACTCAGAATTTTACAAGATGTTTTTGTGTTTTCTTCCTCTTTCCTTTCTTCCATCTTGCCCCTCTTTTCTTCAGTATTTCACAGCCTTAATTGAATAAGTACTTTAAACTAGATATGAAACCTCTGCTCTCATATAAAGATTTTAATGTGAAATGGCCACCTTTTTTTCTTGTAAAGTATTTAAAGATCTTCATTAGTATTTAATTTTTTGTGTGTGACAGAAGGGTGTATGTCATTATTTTGTAATCAAAGATGGAAATATATGATTTTTTTTTATACAGCAAGTTCTTATTAGTCATCCATTTTACCCACAGCCGTGTATACATGTCAATCCCAATCTCCCAATTCGTCCCACTCCCACCCCCACCACCTGCCACTTTCCCCCCTTGGTGTCCATACATTTGTTCTCTACATCTGTGTCTCAATTTCTGCCCTGCAAACTGGTTCATCTCTACCATTTTTCTAGGTTCCATATATATGCGTTAATATACGATATTTGTTTTTCTCTTTCTGACTTATTTCACTCTGTATGACAGTCTCTAGATCCATCCACGTCTCTACAAATGACCAAATTTCGTCCCTTTTATGGCTGAGTAATATTGCATTGTATATATGTACCATATCTTCTTTATCCATTCATCTGTCGATGGGCATATAGGTTGCTACCATGTCCTGGCTATTGTAAATAGAGCTGCAATGAACATGTTGGTACATGACTCTTCTTGAATTATGGTTTTCTCAGTCTATATGCCCAGTAGTGGGATTGCTGGATCACGTGGTAGTTCTATTTGTAGTTTTTTAAGGAACCTCCATACTGTTCTCCATAGTGGCTGTATCAATTTACATTCCCACCAACAGTGCAAGAGGGTTCCCTTTTCTCCACACCCTCTCCAGCATTTGTTGTTTGTAGATTTTCTGATGATGCCCATTCTAACTGGTGTGAGGTGATACCTCATTGTAGTTTTGATTTGCATTTCTCTAATAATTAGTGATGTTGAGCAGCTTTTCATGTGCTTCTTGGCCATCTGTATATATATGATTCTTGTCAGAGCTAAAGATGTTTTAATTTTTTCCCTTTCTCAAGACATCACACAATCAGAAGTTTATGAATTATCTTTATATATCTTCCTACACTGAGTGTAGTACAGAGTAGATGAGATCATGTCTCCTCTTTAGCACTTATTATAAAACATTTACAGACAGTGCAGCTGAACTCACGTTGAACAGATATCCTGTTAAAGGCAAAAAAGTTGTGTATTTTTCACATTTTGAGAAAATGGAAGTCATGTCTGATATTTAGGGGAAAATGATAAAGTCTTCCAATTCCAAAAGGTATCATAGCACAGAAATTCAGCAACTGTGAATAGAGGCAGAAAAAGAGTTAGAGATCTTAGATGAAGGAGGCAAGCATGTTGCAAGATAGGGTATTGTCTGAGAAGAAGAATTGAAGGAAGACATCTAAAAAAACCGTAACATGAAATAAACCTGCTTCGTGAGTGAGGGGGAAATCCATGAGATTGGGAGTGACAGGGTGGTGGCATGAAGGACTGTAGGCAGAAAAATCAATCCCCACCCTAACTCTTGGTAGGCAGGCATAGGAAGTTTTAGGAAGGGGGTGGCTTGGGAAGGAGATTGTTCTGTTAGTGGTTCTAAGAATAATGGTGGGTAAGAATGTGAGGGGAGAGAGAGAAAGTAGCTAGTAAGTTACTGAACAATTTACAGTGTTGTGTTTGTCTTTAAATTTGAGGCTTATACAACTGGTCAGTGATAGAACTAGGACTTGAACCTCAGAACCCCATATTCCCTTCTCTACCCTCTGTTGCCCCCATAAAGATCAATAGATAGAGAAACTAAGGATGAGAAGTTGTGGTACTATCATCATCATCATCAGCACCACCATCAACATCATCACCATCTACTGGTTTTATTTCGTACTTTATGTAGAACAACTTCCTGGGCACTAAGGCTACTAACGGGTAGAAATCACATTACCTGCCTTAAGAGGGCATACAGACTAATTGAAGACTTTGTGTTTTATAAAAATGGGCCATAATCAGGACTCTTTAGTTTACCTGTAAGGAAGAAAAGGTGCAGCATTTTCAGAAGCGGTTAGCAAAGAAGAGATGGATTTGGAAGCAAAAGACATGCAGATAAAGGCCGGGAACCAATCTGGGCCAGTTGTAAATACTTAGAGACAAAAATTAGCGCCTTGAATAAAAGATGTGAAAGAATGACTCAAATAAATATGACTTAGACCTTTCCTCATGGCTTTGTGGGAAAAGGAAAAGAGAGGCTGTGCAATATTGGGATGTATCAAATATTGTTTAGACATAAAGGCCAGAATGTAATCCTTCATATCTCATTCTGCTCCCAGCTTGAGTATTTCATTTAAATTACAATAACAAGTCATACTCAGCATAGTACATACATTAGCTCATTTAATCCTCAAAGCAACCCTCTAAGTAGTGGGTGGGTGAGGGGATGCTATTACTATCACACCACCCATTTTACAGATGAAAAAACTGAAGCAGGGCTTCCCTGGTGGCGCAGTGGTTGAGAGTCCGCCTGCCGATGCAGGGGACACGGGTTCGTGCCCTGGTCCGGGAAGATCCCACATGCCGCAGAGTGGCTGGGCCCGTGAGCCATGGCCCCTAAGCCTGCGCGTCCGGAGCCTGCGCTCCGCAACGGGAGAGGCCACAACAGTCAGAGGCCCGCGTACCGCAAAAAAAAAACCCTGAAGCACATAGGGACTACGTGATTTGTCTAAGATCACACAGGAAGTAAGTTCTAGATGTAAGATTTGTCCCTAGCAGACTGGTGCCAGAAGTCTCATCTTAACCACTGCACGGTACTGCTTCTCTAATTTGTGAAAGCTAATGGGAAACCTGAAAAAGAGCCTGGGAAGATAAAAACAACTATCAAAGGGATGGGAAATAGATATCATAAAACTTAAAAGAAAGGATTTGTTTAATTTGGAGAACAGCTATATAAGATGTGTGTTTTAAAAATATATGAAGAGATTTTGAGCAGTTATTTTCTCATATAAATCCCAGCCCTGGAAGACTCCAATCATTGGCCTTCTCCATTCCTGCTCCAGGGTGGCTGAGCACAGCTGGAGAAAATTAGAGTCAGATCAATTAGTACCATCTACACCTAGAATCCATAGCCTCGCCCTACCCTTCCACCCTGCCCGGCAGTCTGAACCTCTTCTCTTGTCAGCTCACTCTTTCTGCCCATTTTAGTGACCCCTCAAACTTTCAACCAATTCTCCCCTTTTGGAAGATCACTTTTGCTCCTACTTCACAAAGAAAATAGAAGCCATCAGATACATATACCCTCATATTTTAGCCATCAAATGTAACAAACTAAACTGAATTTATACCAGTTCTCAGCTCTGTCTTTCCAATAGTAAAGAAGCTGGTCCCCTCACCAGCCTCAGGACCCTCATGCTATCAATTATCTCCTTTCTGTGGTATCCTTAGCCTTTCCTGCTGAACCAAGTCCTTCCCATGAGCTCTTAAGCATTCTTACTTAAAAGGAGAAAACAAAGCCTCTCCGATTTATTCATCCCTTTTCTCTCCCTGAGCTCCCGCCCTTCCACTAAACTTGTCAAAAGAATTGCCTACACTTTATCAGATCTAGATCCTGGTCCATAATGTTCATGGTGCAAGAAAGTCACTTATGCAACTCAATTTTCCCCCAATCCCCTATTCTGCCAGATGGCAGAAACTTAAGATGGGCTTATTTAGCTCCAAGGCCCAGGTGAGCGTCAGTCTTCAGTGGTCATCTGTCTGTACTGAGGTACCCATCGATCTGTCTCTGGTCACATCCACAGCGGGCTGTATGAGTTATCCCCACTCAGTCTGAGAGGACCCAGGCCTAACTTAGACAGCTTTAGAGCCCTTCTTTGGACACAGAAAGATTATTACTCCATCTCAGCACCAATGGAGGGCTGTGGCAACCCCTATAATGCTGTCTCATTATTTTCTCATATAAATCCCAGCCCTGGATGACCCCAGTCATTGGCCTTCTCCATTCCTGCTCCAGGGTGGCTGAGCAC